>NW_027250152.1:0-35000 GCF_030848795.1 Temnothorax nylanderi | reverse complement strand
GCTAAATGTTTTTCTCAGACTTATATTATTATTTATTTAGAAACAATTATTTTATAGTAGATAGAAGAAATAGGAAATATTTTGAAGGTGTATGTGCCACAGCGAACATCTTCCGTTGTTCGCGCTCATACTCTCAAAAAGTTAATGCCTTTGAGAGCTTTCCCGCAAGCGATACAAGTGTCGGTGTCTTTGTTACTCATTGCCAAAAGAGAAAGATAGAACGACGTCTGTGTCGATTTATGTCGCTTGCTGGAAAGCTCCCTTTATATATAAAATAATGAAATGAATTGATTGATATAAAGAAGGCATAAGTATATTTAACTCTTTTGCTACGAACAATCATTATAGTTAATATTTGTTCGCCACGCTGCGAAATTAAAGCGAGATTAAGTTATTATAGGGTAATAACATTTATATGTTGTCATAACAAACAAAAATTATTATAAGATATGGACCTGTCATATTATTGTGAAGTAACGAACTTAAACTTTGCGCATGGCCGAGCACTCGCAGCTTGTACTCTCTCGTATAATGATAGTGTTAGGTTGGCCGTAGCGAAAGGGTTAAGAAAAGTTCTGCTGTGTACAATTGCATACTTTCTTTTCGATACATTTACATGTTTTTATTACGTCAATCGATTCTTCGTATGATATATTAAAATAAGGTAATCGAAAAGTGGATAATTTACAAAACATTTCAGGTCAGAATATGTTAAAATAAAATGTGAAATATTTTATAGATTATCATAATTATTAAACAGTTTCACTTTTCTTTCATCTTACTTTAATATTTTTATGTATGGAATGACCAACAAAATCGAAATACTACGTATAAAAGATATTATTTTATTTAAAAAATGATAGTATTATGATATATCATAAAAATATATGCTATAAAAAATTTGTTTCGTACATTATGTTTTATTCTAAAAATTCCAATTTTTATTTGAAAGATTTTTTTAAAAAACCTCTAAATACATTCTCGATATAACTGTGGCTTCTGACTTTTTTTTACTTTATTATATGTATATATACAGGGTGTCCGTCCATAAATGTCCAAACAAATATCTCGAAAAATATGGAAGATATGGAAAAACGTTTTAGACAAAAGTTGTAGGATATCAAGAAGGATAAATAATGATAAAACCAATTTTCGAAAAAAATCAATTTTTTTAAGGTCACATAAAGGTTATCGTTAATTTTTTAAATGAAATTGTATGATTTTTGCTTCCTCATAGAGGAAGCTTTGTTTTCGTGAAAAAATTTTTTTCCAGGTATCTTTGGCAAAGTGTTTAGAACGTTCTAAAACGTCGAAAAATCACTTCTGTACAAAATGTCCGTGTGCGTGTGTGCGTGTGCGTGTGCGTGTGCGTGTGCGTGTGCGCGTGTGCGTGTGCGCGTGCGCGTGTGCTTGGCGTGTGCGTGTGCGTGTGCGTGTGCGTGTGCGTGTGCGTGTGCGTGTGCGTGTGCGTGTGCGTGTGCGCGCGCGCGCGCGCTTGTGTGTGTGTGTGTGTAACTTTTGTTATCCGTTTATGCTCTAACTTCCGTAATTTTTGGGATATCGGGATGTATTTTTTTTAATCGATAGAGTATCATATAAGGAAGGTTGGGATTGAATTTGTCGATAATCGGTAAAGCGGTTCTTTTTTAAATAAAATTTAGAATTTTTGTAGAAATGTCCGTTTATGCTCTAACTTCCGTAATTTTTTAGATATCGGGATGCATTTTTTTAAATCGATAATGTAAGAAAGGTTGGGATTGAATTTGGCGATGATCGGTAAAGCGGTTCTTTTTTAATAAAATTTAGAATTTTTGTAGAAATGTTTGTGGTTGCTCTAACTTCCGCAAATTTTGAGATATCGGTCTATGTCTAATTTTATTATATTCTTCAGTCTTTTCTACCCCTATTTCATATATAATTCTTTAAGATTTGGTTGATTAGACCCAGCTTTATACGCGATTAAAGGTCCATAATTTTTTTAGAAATGCCTGTAATAGATCTAACTTCCGCAAATTTTAAGATATCAGGCTGTTTCTAATTTTATTATATTTTTCAGTCTTTTTTACCCCTATTTCATACATAATTCTTTAAGATTTGGTTGATTAGATCCAGCTTTATACGCGATCAAAGGTCCATATGCGAAAGTCCATATATGGGCCGTGTAGCCTGAACTCCCAAAGTCAATATCGATTTGACATTGCGTCAATTGTAAAACCCCACTTGTGCTGCTAAGGTGACCCTTTTTCAATTTATAAAAAGGTTAAATTTAAAATAAAAAAAAGTGCAAATTAGAAACTTGCACATTGCTTCCTCATCATTAAAGATCGCTACCATTGCTTCTATTTTATTTCGCTCATAAAGCTTCCTCTACGAGGAAGCCAAGCTAATAAATACTAATAATTATGCATCAAATAAAATACAAGCTTCCTCATAAGAGGAGCTTTGTGAGCGAAATAAAATAGAAGCAATGGTAGCGATCTGTAATGATGAGGAAGCAATGTGCAAGTTTCTAATTTGCACACTTTTTTTCATATAATCCTTCTAATTATTCTACATATAAAAATATTAAGGAATTATAAAAAAATTAATAGTTTACGAGATATTTGATATTTTATTTTTTGATATAAAATATAAAATATCTCGTAAATATTTATTTTTTGGTAACTGTACCTTAAGGGGAATGGTAAGGTTTAAACGGCCGAAAATTGGATAAAATTCAAATGTCGTTTGTGGACAAACAAATAAACACACATCAATTTTCTTTTGAAGCATGTTATTAGTGCTTTCTTAACGAACTAAACGAGACGTAAAAGTCCCAAGAATATAAATAATTAAGGGGATCCTATAGTGAAGGCCGAACTTCCTCGATGACGATAATGTCAACATTTTTTTTTAATTCCGTTCTAATTCGTTTTCTATGTTACCGGCCTAGAGAGCCTTTTAGACCGGCCACAATTTGAGCTAGTCGCGTGATATAATACAGATCCCCATCAACCCCTGTCTGGAAATAAGGCCCCTTTTACGCGTCGTGTCGCCGGGTTTATAGTTATGGGTCCGATAAGGTTCATGAGAATCTGGTCACCATATGCCCCGTCTGTCAGTAATTTGTCATCTGGAGGGTTGCTTTTAGTTGCCCAAGCAAATAGGTGGTTGATCGTAAAAAGGGAATGTGAGGAGATCGAAGCTCACTCGCCGATCGATAACCGTCCGTGCTCAGTTTACTCATCCCTACCTTAAGGGATATCTTAAGCGCTTAATAGGAATTTCTGCGAAAAAAGGAAATCGTGGAGTTCGCAGGACGTAACACCTATAAGCACACAATATTTCTAGAATATTGTATTAATATTATTATAATATTCCGAGAATATTATATAATATTTTATAATATTATAGGATTATTCTGTTGATGTTATATGTCCATTTCACATAATATCCTTTAGTATATTATTTTAATATCAGTGGAATATATTATAAAAAAATTCTTAGAATATTATTCTGGTCAACAAATTAACGTTCATATAATATTCCTTGGGGGGGAACCTGTAACTTCCTAAGGGCGCGTCCCCCGGGTGGCGGATGGGGGAGTGCTCATCAAGCTTGCTTGATGGGTAGGAGCGAAATAAAATAGCTCCCGTGGACCAACAGGTACTCGCCAACATGTTTGGCAAGCGTGGCGTTTTAATTTCCAAAAACCTTTCAAAATGAAATGTCGAACTTAACAATATTACCCCAGGCGAGTAGAGCTTGACGCTCAAAATCTCACACTGACAGTCTGCCTCACGGATTCTGGGGGAGGCAAAAGCTCGACTAAAGGACAAGAATTGTCCAAAACAAGACACAGAAGGAACAAGAAAACAGTCCACATAGCATCATATAATATCCGCACAATGAGGTCCGAAGAACATCTGATGAACCTTGAGAAAGAACTGCAGAACATCAAGTGGGACGTACTAGGGATCAGCGAGACCAGAGACAGAGACTCGCTGAAGTATAAAAACCTAAATAAAAAAGTGAAGAAAGTCATTAGAAGGGATAAAAGATCCTATAACACCCAAATGATCAAGGATGAAGGAAGCCATTGAAAACAATTGCAATATGAGAGTTTTGCGCTCCGGTCTATCAAAAGGGAAGATGGTAATTCACAAGATGAAGAATGACCAAGGAGAGATTACTGTAGAGAAGAACGAGATCACGGAGATCATTCAGAACTTCTACCAAAGACTATACAATCAGTCAACTCCACCTTCAGATCAGCGGAAAAAAGAAAAACAGATAGTCCGAAATGTAGGATCCAAAGAGCTAAAAGCGATTGACGGGTCAGAACTGAGAGCAGCGCTGAACCAACTGAGAAACTGCAAAGCGCCAGGGGAGGATCAGATCACAAGCGAAATGCTTAAAATCGGTAGAGAGACACTAGAAAATGCAATTCTGGCACTCTTGAACAAGTGTCTCGAGGAAGGCAAAATCCCGGACGCATGGCAGAACGTCGAGGTCATCCTGCTTTTCAAGAAAGGCGACCGTGCGAACATGGAGAACTACAGACCCATCAGTCTGCTCTCCATATTCTACAAGCTGTTGACCAAAATTATAACCAACCGGCTTACCCAGAAATTCGATTTTTACCAGCCTATCGAACAAGCTGGATTTAGGAAAGGATTCAGCATGACTGACCACATACAAACGTTGCGCACATTGATCGAGAAGTGTAATGAGTACAACATCCCGCTACACCTGGCATTTGTGGACTATCAAAAAGCCTTTAACTCGATTGAAACTTGGGCGGTGCTTGAAGCGATGGATAAGGCTCGCATCGACTCCAGGTATTCAAGCCTAAACAAATACATCTACAAAAACGCTACGTTACGAGTCAAGATGGAGGAAGATTGGATGACAGGAAAAGTCAAAATCAAGAGAGGTGTCTGATAGGGCGACACCATCTCGCCCAAACTCTTCACCTTGGCACTGGAGGACGTATTCAAAAGCATGTCCTGGGAGCGAAAAGGTATCAGTATCAACGGGAATCGCCTCAACCATCTCCGCTTTGCTGATGATATCGTCCTCATCAGCGGTGACGCGGGCGAACTCGAAATAATGCTGCAAGAACTAAAAGAAGCTTCCTAAACAGTAGGTCTGAAAATGAACCTACAAAAAACAAAAATCATGAGCCCAAACAACATACAGGTCGTCATCGACAATCACACCCTCGGAAGAGTGGATGAATACGTGTATTTAGGACACAATATCAATACATTAATGAAAAATTAAACCCATCGCCACCATCCCCCAAAAATTCGAAAAATTTTGGCAAAAATGTCAAGAAAATCGGTCTATTACTGAAAAATTAAACCCATCCTTGAAAAATTCGAAACGTTTTGGCACCAGTTTGAAGAAAATTGGTCCATTAATGAAAAATTAAACCCATCGCCACCATCCCCGAAAATTTCTAAAAATTTTGGCATCTGTTTCCAAAAAATCGGTACATTAATGAAAAATTAAACCCATCCTCGTTTAATTAGAAAAATTTTGGCACCAGTTTTAAGTAAATCAGTACATTAATGAAAAATCAAACCCACGGTTTCAAGAAAATCGGTCCATTAATGAATAAGTAGTTCGCGGTCGGATATTACATACTTATTATTTCCCGAAAAATTACGTATTATTTCCCAAAAAATTAGACAAATTTCGGTACCGGTTTTCAAAAAAAGCGGAAACGAAAAATTATACACATCATGGCAATCCCTGAAAAATTCTACCCCTACTTTCTATGTAATTCTTTAAGATTCGGTCCGTCCCCGAAAAATTAGAAAAATTTTTGCACCGGTTTCAAGAAAATCGGTCCGTTAATGAATGAGTAGCTCGTTGTTGGACATTAGACACTTATTTCCCGAAAACTTACGTATTATTTCCCGAGAAATTAGAAAAATTTCTGAACCGGTTTCCAAAAAGATCGGTAACGAAAAATTATACACATCATGGCAATCCCCGGAAAATTCTACCCCTACTTCATATACAATTCTTTGAGATTCGGTCCATTAACGAATGAGTAGTTCGCGGTCAGTCAGACAGACAGACAGACATCAGGTACTTATATATATGATTAGGTTTTTCGCCCGCGCTTTGCGCGGGCTCACAATCTATTCTCCTCTCCCCAAACTCATCCATTAATTAGGAGCACCAAATTTGATATTCTTTCTCCTCAAACTCTAACCTACATTTTAAAATTCTTTTTTAAATATCATACTATTATATAAAAAAGGGAAGGACAAATTAGAGAATAGTAAATGCACAGGCGTTGTCTACAAATTAGATTGTTCAGATTGCAATGCTTGTTACATTGGTCAGACCAAGCGCCATTTAGAGACTCGCATTAAAGAGCATTGCGCGGACATTAACAAGCATTCCAGTCAGCAATCGGTCGTCAGTAAGCATAGAATAGAATTTGACCATAATTTTAAATGGCAAGAGGCCATGATCTTACACAAGGAGCAGAATCTCAAAAAACGTGAAACTTCCGAAATGATATTAATTGAAAAGCATACCGACGCTATAAATTTGCAGAAGGACACAGAAAACTTGCCATTGGTTTACGATCGGATAATAGCTTCTCTTTAAACTTTACACTCTATGTTGTTTTATGTATTTGTGATTATTCGCGACATGACACAATTTATCAGTCGTTCGTCGGGCGCCACACGTGACGGTCATGCCTCACGAAGTTTACATTCTGTTCAACCGCCCCGTTAAAGATTAACGATGACTTGTAATTTTATAACTTTTGACGCACATTGATCCATGTAAGTTGAATTTGTAATTGGCATTGTATCCACTTTAAATGTATTACCGGCAATTTACGTGACGATAATGTTCCAGCATAACTTGATAAGGACCCAAAATAGAGGTCGAAACGTCGTTATAATTATTCAATTATTGCCAGTCAGGCCGACTAATAAATACTTTATATTATTTTATTACTGGCGAAGGATTATTTTTGAACTATTATATAAAACCCGACTGTTTGTCTGTCTGTCTGTCCGTCTGTCCGCGAACTACTCATTCGTTAGTGGACCGAATTTCAAAGAATTATATATGAAGTAGAGGTAGAATTTTCCGGGGGGTGCCATGATGTGGTTAATTTTTCGTTACCGATCTTTTTGGAAACCGGTTCCGAAATTTTTCCAATTTTACGGGAAATAATTAACGGAATCTCAAAGAATTATATATGAAACGGGGGTAGAATTTTCCGGGGATTGCCATGATGTGTATAATTTTTCGTTACCGATCTTTTTGGAAGCCGTTTACGAAATTTTTCCAATTTTTCGGGAAATAATTGACCGAATTTTAAAGAATTATATATATGAAATAGGGGTAGAAAGAACTAAAGAATGTAATAGAATTAGAAAATTGTTAATAACAAAGGGGTTTCCGATTTTTGTTAAAAAAAATGTACGTGATCTAATTTCCGCAAATTTTGAGATATCAAGCTGAATTATTTAAATAATTTTTATTTTTATTTTTACTTTTCGTTACCGATTTTTTGGAAACCGGTTTCAAAAAAATCGGTTATGAAAACTGGATTGTATTCAGCGTCAACACTGTTAGTATTCACACTGTGGTTTCGAATGTCTGTTTATTTTATTTGTGTAATATTTACAATGTCCGTTTAATGGTAAGATGCACAGTAATGCGCTCGCGTTTATTTTCTATTCGGATATGGTGCGTTCGCGTATTCGGTCACGACAACGTCTTGAGGTTGTGCTCGGATCGCGATGACGCCTCGGAGACGACTCGGGTCGCGACAACGCTTCGTATAATGTTGGATATATATTGTTGAGCGATCGTGCTCTCGCTATAATTCTTAGAGACTGTGCTCTTCGACCGTCTAATGCAGACTGACTGACTCGTCGCGGTAGCCGCGAGCCACGACTCCCGCTATTTGTTAACAAAAATGCGAGATTCGTTCGATTGGTGGATCCTAGATCCGCCCGCTGATTCGCTCGTATCCACCAATCAATTTATCTGTCAAATCGCGATGACGACTAGTTTTGGTGATAGCGGAGATAGCGGAAGCCACGGATCCGAGATCACAGGCACCGAAGACGCCTGAAGTTATGTCGCCTCGTGATTGTGTAAATATATGTGTGTGCGTGTGTCTGAGTCGCTGACATTTTTTTATGTATTTATTTCTTATGGCCTACGTCGTGCACGACTTTCGCTTATTTGCGACGCAACATGTTTCCCCCGTTGAGAGGGTAACGATTAACTACTATATATATAGCTATAGCGCTTGCGACTATAAACTCATAAAAAACTCATAAACTATCTTTATTCCCTTATGAAAAAGTAGTACTGGTTTTAATACTGGAAAAAGTATTGGTGAAAGTACTGGAGACATAAGTACTCAAAGTACTACTAAATTCGACCATACTGACTTCGTCAGTACTCCTTCCCAGTACTCATCCAATACTCATTCAGTACTCCCTCCAGTATTCCCCCAGTACTCCCACCAGTACTCCTTCCAGTACTCCCTCCAGTACTCTTTTAGTACTTATCAAATAATCGTGAGATACTAACGTATGGTACAGGCGCAGTAGGGGAGAGTGGGCACCCTTGAACCACGTTTTTTCAAATCACATTAAAAATGTGAATTTAAAAATTTTAATAACTTCATTATAATATAAATAAGACTATTCGATGTTTAATATAATAAACTTTGTTTGTAAATGATTTAAGGTAGTCGTCTCGTCAGGGCATGTATTAGATGAAGTTTTCGATTTCGGATTTTATATCAAATTATATGATCAGCTTTGCAGTCGATTTTTTCTGTGGCTCCTTACCGACTATTTACTCTAGAAAATCGATCTCGAAAATCACAAATTTTGCATTATTTCATACAGACGGCCAGAAAAAGAAGGCTCTATCACGGTTTCAATCACATATTTTCGCATTTTTCGATTAGATGAAGTGAAAAAAACATTGCTTTTTGTACATTAGATTTCGAAGAATCCGATGCAACCATAAAATATATAGTTTACCGGAGATTTCGCTGCTAATTTTTTAGTTTATTTTAGTGAAAATGCGGAAATCGGGCAGACATTTTTTGGTCGAGGTTAGGTTGGGAAGACTTGGCAACGCCGCTGGCTAATCACTGTAGTTGCAGGTTATGGGGCTCGTCTTTCTTAGCCGAATTGGATAGTGATTGACACCCCTGTCATACGTTTTGAAACCCTTTCTCAGTAATTGACGTAAAATGCGACGTTGCCAAGTATTTTTCTCACTTGTAACCTTTCTCGACGACTCGCATGATCAGCTGATCAAAACGGAGTCAAATGAGAAAAATCACAGAATTTGGAAAAAGTAACATACTTTGTCACGTATGAAATTTTACACCATAATTCATAAAATTATTTTTTCCTTAGCAAAAATTGCCTGAAATATATTTCTGAACGTGAAAACCTACAAACAGTCACATGACTAGCACGTAGCGAGACGACTACCTTAAGAAGTAAATTTTCAGAAATATTTTGCCCTATATTCAGCTCCGGTCCATCTTTAGTCCACTTATGGCGTTTTTGAAGCTCGTTTAAATACTCGAGATTCCAGCGAGCCCAGAAATCTTGCCGGACTTTCGTAATATGTTGCCATGTAGATAGTCGATTAGCTGGAACAGAAGATAGATCTCCCTCCGAGAGGGTGGTTAGCGGCTTGCCAATCAAATAATGAGCGGGTGTCAATGCTAACGTGTCGTTCGGATCGGATGAAAGAGAGGTAATGGGTCGAGAATTTAGAATTCCTTCGATCTCGATTGTGAAAGTGTTTAGCTCCTCAAATGTGAAGAGAGAATCGCCAACAACTCGTCGGAAATGGTGTTTGAACAGCTTCACTGTCGACTCCCATAAACCGCCGAAATACGGTGCTATCGGTGGTATGAAATGCCACTTGATGCCACTTGATTCGCTTGAGAAATTTTCTACGAGATTTTTATGTCTGTCTGAATTGAATAAAACGTATAGTTCTTTCAATTGATTATTTGCACCCACGAAGTCAGTTCCGTTGTCCGAATAGATATGACTCGGTACTCCTCATCTAGCAACGAATCGTCGTAACGCCGCGAGGAAACCGTCGGACGATAGATCGCTCACTAATTCGAGGTGTATCGTCTTTATTGCATGCATACGAATATACTTTAATTCGCGTTTTATTTTGATATTTTTTCTCTTTTATATAAAAGGGGCCACAAAAATCAATCCCAGTATTTGCGAAAGGTATCGCTTCGCGTACACGGACCGACGGAAGATTACCCATTCTATATTCTATTGCCTTGGCGTCGAAATGAAAGCAACGCGTGCACGCGCGTATCACTCTTCGTACCTGATTTCGGCCGTCGAGTATCCAAAATTTTTGTCGGAGAATACATAAGGTAGTCTGAATTTCCGTGTGATAATGGGTTTCGTGAAATTCATGTATGATCTGATCAGTTAAGCGATGCCGATTCGGTAGCAAGATTGGATGTTTCCGTGAAAATGTCAGTTGCGATTTTTATAGACGCCCTCCTACGCGAATCAAATCGTTTTCGTCTAAAAACGGGTTTAAACTAGCGAGTTTACCTTGGTTTATTACGCACTTGTTTTTAAGGATTTTAATTTCTTCTGAAAATCGCGTAGCTTGTAGAAACTTTAATGTACGTATCTCCGCTTCGTTGATTTCCTCCGCGCATAATGATCCAATGTATTTGTTGTCAGGTCGAAAACGACGACAATACGCGATGATTCTAAGCAATTTAGAGTAGGAGGAATATTTTTCAAATAATTCTAAACTACCAGATGTCGCCGTTAAACACGTGTTTGTCCTTATTTCGGGTATTTCGCTTAATCGTATCTTTTCGTTGGGCCACTTGCCCTCATCTTCAACCAGCCACAGAGGTCCCGTAAACCAGGTTCGGTTTTTTAAGAAGACGTGGGGTAATTGACCCCTTGATATCGCATCCGCCGGATTGTCTCCCGACCTAACATGTCGCCATTTGATCCCGCTGGTGAGTTCTTGTATTTCCGCGACTCGGTTCGCCACGTAGGTTTTAAGCAGGTGAGGTGACATTTTCAACCATTGCAGTACGGTGGTTGCATCGCACCATAAGGTCGTTTCATCGATATTAATGCCTAGCTCCTTTATCGTTTCGCGGTATAGTCGTGCTAGTAGTAATGTGCCACAGAGCTCAAGTCGGGGAATTGTGATCATTTTCAATGGCGCGACTCTGGATTTAGCGCATAGTAATCTATTGACAACGTTTCCGTCCTTTCCTCTCGAACGTACGTACAGACACGCGCCGTAGCCGACATTACTAGCATCGCAAAAACCATGTAACTGGACATTTTGATAATTGTTTATTAATAATCTGCGATCAAAGGAGACCGTATTTATTAATTCTAATTGCCGAGCAAACTCTGACCATTCTGTGCATATATTTTGTGGAACCGACTCATCCCAGTGTACTCCGCATCGCCATACATCTTGCATTAATTTCTTCGCATATAGAACGACGGGTCCCAATAATCCTAATGGATCGAAAATCTTCGCGATTTCGGCTAATATCCTTCGTTTCGTTATTCTTTCCGTAGGCTTAGTCGGTTGAGCTGAATAGCATATTGTATCGGTACGCGTATTCCACATCATGCCTAACGTGTTCAGAGAGCGGTCTATGTTTACCGTAAAATTCGTGTGTATCTCACTGTCAGCTAAATCCTTAATGACCTCTTTCTCATTAGAAGCCCACTGTCTAATTGTAAAACCGCCCTGAGCTAATAAATTGATTATCTCGTCTCTGATTGCGCGAGCCTCCTTGGGGTCGATTCTGTAATTCAAGTGAGCTCACTCACTTCTCACACTTTCATGTCACATGAGTTTGCGTGAGTTTGGTCGCCTGATTCTGTAACGTTGAAGTGAACGTACGAAATCACTAGATTTGCTAGTGTGGGGGAAAATGTTTTATCAGGGACTGTACGTGAAATAATCACGAATATTTGAAAATCCAAGGATACGGCTCCCCTGTGACTGTTACTATTACTGTTGCGAGTTTTCTTGTGTAATAAAGTAAAAATGAATGTGACGGAGAAGCAAAAGCAAATGCTCATTAATTTTATGCGGTCTCATCCCGATTTCGGAAGAGGCAGATTGCGGTATAACCGTGAAAATAAAAGAAAATTAGTAAGTTATTTTACAAGTTGCTTTTTTATTAAGTAAAATCTTTATAGACGCTAAATAATATAAATAATAATATTTATGGTAAATATATATGCAGTATATATACCATATTTGTAAATAAAAAGTAAAAATAAACACAATATGTATATTTTTTTATAGGATGAATTATGGGAAGAGTTAACCACAATTCTCAATTCTGCAGACTCTGGTCCTCAAAAGTCGTCAAAAGAATGGGCAAAGGTAAATATATATACCTACATTAACCCAGATAGTATACGATATCCTATGGATATCTATTTATGTCCGGAATGTTTATGATGCTTTAGTGTTATTAATAATACTACGAATCTCATTTTACTAATAATATGGCATTACCCAGTGAGAAATACCTCATCAAAACGATATCAAATTGACGTCAAATAGATGAAATTTTCATCTATTTGACGTCAATTTGATATCGTTTTGATGAGGTATTTCTCACTGGGTAATGGTTATTCTTTCTTTGTTACAGACATGGCGTGATTGGAAGTCTAATTTATTAAAAAGAGTGGCTACATATAAAAGTTACGCAGGTGGTACTGGAGGAGGACCACCAAAAACTTTAGATACAAGTCCCTCCGAAGACAATTTATTAGAATTTCTGACACCCGAAGCCAGCGGGATGTCTGACATTCCCGAAGGAGGAGCTATTGACGATAGTTCGTTTTCATTTACTGATAAGATAAGGCCTACTTTAAATAAACCACAAAGTTCGAAGAAGTCCTTGACACAGAGTTTGCAAACCTCACAGAGTTTAAAGACCTCAAACAATTTGCCGACCTGGAAGACTTCGTGTTCCCAGGAACCTCAAGATGCGGCCTCTTCCTGGCAGAGCAATGAGGTAATATATATTGTTTTACTGTTCTATTGTATTGTATTATATAAGTTTATTGTTTGTCCCCGCAGGGTTTACAAGGCGTTTTTGTGAGGAACGTTCCCAAACCTCTTACAAAAGCTCCTTGCCCCGACCTGATCATTGCGGTCTTTTACAATCTTTTTCCCTCCCTCCCTTCCACGCCTTCTTCCTTCCCCTCTCCACTCTTTCGGCTTCCTACCCTACCCAGCCCCTCCCTACCCTTATCTCTCCTCCCATTTCCCTTCACCCTCATTCCACACAATCTCCTTTCCTTCCACCCAAATTCTCCTGTTTTCCACCCTTGTTCTCCTACCCCTTTCTCTCTCTTCCTTTGCCTTCTCCAACAACCTCCACCTCGCTTTTCTCTCCTCCATGGACAGGTCCTCGTCTACTCCTATTTCCCACCTCTGCCTAAATTCTCCATACCTCCCTAACAGCTCCGCTCTCTCTTTCTCATCCTCCATCTCCACAATCAACACCTCTCTCTCTCGCTCCCCTCTCCTTTCCCAAACCCTTCTGATCTTTGGTACCTTACCCAGCACCTTCTCCGCCACCCTTTCCATCAAACCCCTTTTTTCTTCTGCGTCCCCCCCATCCAACCCCCTCCAAACCACATTCCTCTTCCTTCTCTCTCTTTGCTCCTTCTCCTCCTCCAACCTCTTTACCCTCTCTTTCAGTCTCCTCGTCTTCTCACTCTCTTCGCTCTCTTTTCTTTCTGCCTCCTTCTGCGTCCCTCCCCCTTTCCTCTTACATTCTACCCTTTCCTACTGTTCTATTATTTTATAGAATTTTTAAATTAAAAAATGCTTTATTGGATTTTTTGACACCAGAAGTCAGCGGCAGTGCCGTCAGAAATGGAATCGCGAGCCCCAGGTAATGGGAGATACGTACACAAAGACAAAGCACAAACGTGTACGCTCGGAGCCACTCAGAGTGCTCACGTACGTGCTTTCTCGTCGTGTACGTATCCCTACTGCTCGGCTTTCGGTGACTCGCAATCCCATTTCTGGCACTTCTGGTCAGCGGGATGTATGACATTTCCGAAGAAAAAGCTATATTGACGATAATAGTTTATTTTTATTATTTTTATTCAGATAAGGCCGACACTAAATGAGTCACAAAGTCCAAAGGAGTTCTCGACCTTAGAGAGTTTGCAGACCTGGAAGATTTCGGGCTCCCGGGGACTGCAAGATGCAGCAAGATCCTCCTGGCAGAGTAACGTTGCAGGATCTTCCTGGCAGAGTAATGTTGAGGTAATGTTGTTTTACTGTTCTATTGTTTTAGAGTTTTTAAATGATAATATTATATAATTTTGTTATCATAATAAATTTCAGAAACACCCCCATAGTGATGTGATAAACGTTGACGACCTGAAGACTTCGGGCTCCTGTGGACTGCAAGATGCAGCAAGATCCTCCTGGCAGAGTAATGTTGCAAGATCCTCCTGGCAGAGTAATGTTGAAGTAATGTTATTTTACTATTTTAGAGTTTTTAAATGATAATATTAATTTTGTTATCATAATAAATTTCAGAAACACCCCCATAGTGACGTGATAAACGTTGACGACCTGAAGACTTCGGGCTCCTGTGGACTGCAAGATGCAGCAAGATCCTCCTGGCAGAGTAATGTTGAGGTAATGTTATGTTACTATTTTAGAGTTTTAAAATGATAATATTAATTTTTGTTATCTTAATAAATTTCAGAAACACCCCCATAGTGACGTGATAGGCGACGCAGAGAATCTTCCAATAAATAATAATGTATGATGTTTTCTTCTCTGCACGATGTGTTTATTCCTTGTATTTACAATAAAGATATTTTGCTATGTTTCAGAAATCCTTCAATGTACTCGCTTCTATAGAGAATATGGAGACTCCAAAAAGCAAGGGGAGATATTCTGATAGAGGTAACTAAAATTAATTACTAATGACGACTCGTGTAATAGCAGCAATATTTTATTTTATTTTTTCAACCTTCCGAAATTCTATTATTCAAGGGAATAATTTATTATTTCCTTCAATAATAGAATTTCGGAAGGTCGAAAAAATAAAATAAAATATTTTTGCGGTCTTCAACAATAGATTAATCATAATATTATTTCTTCAGATACCGGTAACAAGAAATTTAAGAAGCAAGATGTAAAACATTTGTTGGAACAGCATACCTCGGATTATTCTCATATTCAGGAACGATTATTGCAACTAAAAGAGGAAAAAATGGCCATAACCAAAGAAGATTTAAAATTTAAAAAAAAGCTCACCAGGAACATATTGAACTTCTGAAATCGTTAGATAAAAAGGTGGATGATTTAACGAATATTATTCGGTCCTACGCTCCGCAATATTTAGAATAAAAGAATAAAGTACACGTGTATTTGTTATAAAAATATAAACATATATTTTATCACACAATAATGTGTTTACAAATATTATTTATGTGTTTACAAATAATATTATAATATTATGTGTTCACAAATATTATTTGTTACGAAAATATAAACATATATTTTATCACACAGAAATGTGTTTACAAATATTATTTCTTTTACAATTTAAATTCAAGAACAATTATGACTTTGCTTCATATTTCATCGATCTTACAATTAACCTGATTAAATATGTTTGAAATGTAATGCGAATAAGCAGTGTAAATGAAATTAAGGCGAACGAGCAACAGGGATTTAGTTATCTCAGTATATTTTACAAAAGCTCCTCCTGATGAGCAAAGACACAATAAAGTATGACATAAATAGAAATTCACATATATGGCAAACACATAAAATAATAGCACATTTGAACTTAAAGTAAAAGAATAATAAGGTTTACATCCTATAAATAAGAGAATGTTGAGCAGATTATATAAATGTTGGAAGTAATTATTACAAGTAATATGTTCTTTGCGAAACTGTACGTATCGCTATTGTAAATAGCAAACGCTATGACGTCACTATAAAGGAAATCTTTAAGAGACAAAGACAAGAATATTAAAGTATGGAATCGAATAATGCTCAACGCAATGCAGAAGCTTATTAAATGAATAATTCTTAATATAACGCAAAATAATACTTTACGGCAGGTAATGCCTTATTTGATTGTCTTTACTGATTGCTATATGAACGCGAGTGACTCGCGTGACGGACAGAACAATGCAGTATCAAATATCAAAGTTCTTATAACGCACCGCAATAAACAAAGAATCTCCGAAATTGAGATTACACAAAGACGCGCAGCTAGTTAAACACAGAGCGGAATTGAAAGAAATATATTTAACGCGGGTACGCGTGGTGTAAGCCGATACTCGGCTTCTTAATCTTGAGATCTCTAATGCTATAGCGGCTATCGAAGGACAGCGTTATCCGATGTATCGGAAGGGCTTTAACAAGCCCGCAATTGCGTGGTTCACGCTTATCCGAGAGGTCGGAATGAGAATAAAGACAGAGTACTTAACGTGGGTGTTCACAGCTCGATATTCTCAGGTTACGTTTATAAGGGATGTAATCCTTTTCCAAATCCACGTAACTCGTCCTTCTCATTATATACGGAAGTAATGCGTCTTCCGTGTTTCGGCAGGAATGATCTCGCTCTCGTTTTCTCCTTTTGCGTGGTCCGCACGGCAATTACACGCATGCAGCGTTCACTCAGGTCGTGATCTCGAGTATTGTAACACACGTGGTAACACGTGCAAGAAGCCGGTGTCTCGAAAGTAATTAAGGAAATTACTTAGTTTGATATAACACGTTCCGAATTGAATATCTTTACTTTTCTGAGGAATCACGACTTGCAATACTCAATAATACAAACGAACAAGCGAATTCAGGGAAAGACCGAACGTGCTTTCGGTACGACGGACCTCAAGCCAATGACGCAGAACGCGGCCCGACACGTATCGTCGCGTCGCAAGCGCGGACCGGTAAGAACCAAAAAGCGATCGGCAGCGCGCCCCTTGCTTCCGGCGCCGCGATCGCGTCGCTGTCGCTGTTACCAGCGAGGCGATACTTTTAATAACGCGCCTATTTTGAACAAAATACAAGAAATTAGCATTGTTCAAAAAATGTTTAACAAACACCTTAAAAAATTACTCTTAGTAAATATAAAAGTTAATGACAAAAACGTTAAAAACTATTAGAAACATTTCAATCGCTCAGAAAATATCGCAATATAATACATTTGTATTTGAAAAGATAAAAGATTAATTAGAAAAATACCACTGGATTACTCGATTTCGGGTTTGTTCTCCATTTTCTTCGTTAACACCATTATATGGTATCGGTGGTGCAATGTCCAATTCATCCAGATGTATTTTATCGTATGGAATCCCCCATCTGATTGCCATATTATGCAGAACGCAACAAGCATTGGCGATGAGAGCTGTAAGTATGAGAAAAAAATATTTCATTAATTAATAGAGGAAAGTCCCCTATTATGAGATAAGATCCTATAAGATAGCGGAGTTTCTGCTAAACTAATAGACCCTCATATATGTCCCCATATGGGACACATTATGAAATCATATCACATAATATCTCATATTAGAATCCTATCTCATAATAGGGAACTGTCCTCTATACATCGCAATAAATAGTAAAATTATAAAATAGCAACTTGTAACCTACATTCGGAATAAGGGACTGAGCAAAATGGTTGACTTTATAATTTTAAGACAATATTTTATGCTTTAAATCTTAGTTTTTAGTAACGCACAATACTGTCTTGTGTCTTAAGTCTTACAAGCCTTAAGAAATTGACCGATCACAGTCAATTATTCCCTTCAAATTCGACTGTGATTGATCAATTTCTTAAGGCTTAGAGCTTAAAACATTTATTGTAGACCGAGGGTACTTTCCGATTCATGCATGATGCGCATGATGCATCATTTATCCTTGTTGTATACCGAATGTTAAACAAGGATAAATGATACATCATGCGCATCATGCGTGAATTGGAAAGTACCCCGAGACTAAAGAAAACTATGAAATAATAAAAGACATTAAAAAGTAAAAATACCAGCGAATTGTGGACGATAATGTAAAGCTCTTTCCTTTCGTAAACAACGCCAACGACCCTTTAAAATGCCAAAACATCGCTCTATAGACACACGAGTCCGGACATGATGTTCTGTGTACCTAGCGCCTGGAGTTCCTTCCACTTCATTTAGCTTCGGCGTCAGCAAAAATGGTAAAAGAGGGTAAGCAGAATCACCTAAAACTTACAATTAAAGAATATTTTTCTCTTACAATTATTAAAACTAAAATAATCATAATAAATCTACAATGTAAGTTTTTAACCAACACAGCCTTTTTTGACAGATGTAGAAAAGAAGAAGAAAAGGGAAATAAAGAAAATAAAAAATACTATTTAAAAAATTCAGTAAAGCATGCATACGATTATTTTTGTATATCAATATTATTACTGGATAATATAATTTCTTACCTAAAAGCCATGAATCTATTTCACCCTCTCTGTGTTTCCGTTCTAAATGAGCAAATATTCTCGATGATCGTAACACTCGAGCATCATGTGTTCGGCCACCATGGGCACTATTTACAGCAAGAATTTCGCAGTTGGAATCACAAATCTGAAATCACATCACATTATTTAGTAATTTATTATGTATTATTAGTATTATATTATATTTTCTATATATTTTAGCATTACAGAATACTTATATACTTACAGCTAACACATTTAATGAATGGTATAACTTTCTATTAATAAAAAAATATTCCCTCTCAGCTTCGGGTGGAAAAATGGCAATATGTGTCCCATCTATTGCTCCAATTACCCCCGGAAAACCACCTTTTTCGAAAAATCTAGAAAAAAAGTTATTATATATATGTATAGGCCTGTTTATTTTAGCTGAACTTCTTGCACAGTTCATCTTTTCTCTTATTTTCTTCAAGTTAGAGAAAAAAAAAGAAAAGATAAACTGTACAAACATTTCAGCTAAAATAAACAGGCCTATTTTAATAGAATAATATTTTTATCCTTAAGGACCATTCCAAAATAGCTTGCAAATGCCCCATTGCCAATTGCGAAGGATAGCAACTACCACTGAAAGATTATTTTTACGCTTTTCTATCAGCTTTATAATGCTTGACAAAGTGTTTGGATTTTGATTGAAATAAGTTTCTGCGAATCTATTCACCTTGGACAATTGTTCGTTAGAAAAAACATTCTGAATAATCCATAAAATAATTCTTCGCCAGTGATAAAATAATAAAACACGAAAATTCGTCGGCCTAACTGGCAATAATTTTAATATTAATACAACAACGTTTCGACCTCTACTTTGGGTCCTTATCAAGTTATAAGTTATTTAGCAATGATTTAATTGCGCGTCAGGTTTTGAATCTTATTATCATCGTTAAACTATGTGGTCAGGAAGTATAACATAGCGAACATTAGATTCAAAACCTGACGCGCAATTCAATCATTGCTAAATAACTTATAACTTGATAAGGACCCAAAGTAGAGGTCGAAACGTTGTTGTATTAATATTAAAATTATTGCCAGTTAGGCTAACGAATTTTCGTGTTTTATTCTGAATGATATATTTATTTATCGTTCAACCTGCAGGTGGTCGTGGGACTTTCCTTGGAAATGGTTCACGGAAGCCATGAATAGATGTATCCACTCATGCTCATCCACTTGTGAACACGCAGAAGAGTGTGCCATATACGTTTGCGCAAGGAGACAGTTCCTCGTTTCTTTATATTATCTGCAAGAATATATATGATGGTTACTACAGTCTGCATCTTTGTAAAGCAAATCATATCTGACTTATAATTATAAATATATTAGAATATTTATTGCAAAATAAAATTTTCTCTTATTCCAGTCCTTTGGCAAAATTCTACAACGTATAGAAATATATAACAAATCGTTTAGCTCATATTATATCTTAACTAGATAGACTTATCAAACGTCGCGAAATATGTAAGAGAAATAATTTAAGACTTGAAAGTTATTGGAATTACTCTATTTTTTAATTTAAATATTTTAATTTAAATAGATTTATTTATTTATTTAATTATTTATTTATTTATTTATTTATTTATTTATTTATTTATTTATTTATTTACATTAAAATATCGTAAAAAGTATACGTTATTTAAGATGTCTTGTTCCTACCTGTTATCAGATGTTACGCTGTAAGATGTCTTTTGCTGTGTATACACACCCTGTATGTGCTCTTTTGACAGCTGTCTTAACCTCTCACTACAGCTCACTGCTGGTCACGGCCCGTCACGGCAGCTCCCTAGACGCAGTGGCTCGCAGTCTCTAAATATTCGTGCGTTCCAAAACCCATCCAAAAAAAAGTGTTGCAACCTTTCCGTGAACGACTGTACAACCCGAACGTTTCCGAACAGCGTGAGCCTCGGCGGATGAAGTTTCCGAACGCAGCCTAAGTGTTATATCATTGAGAGTCGTTTTACTTGGCAAAGAAAATATCGATGACAAAGCCCTGTACGCTCTTGGCCCTTTAAAATACAAATTCAAGCACAATCGTTTAAATTCTAGGGAATACCTCCGACCTCGGGCTTGTTTCTTGCCTGCTAATACTTGTTCTTTTACAAACAATGCTATCCGCGGTGGCAGATATTTTTCACAGTCCTCCAAAAATTGATTTTTAGTACGTGGTTTTTTTATCGTTTCATTCAAAGTAGCAATCTCTTTTTTTAGCATTCTAATTTCTGCTTGTGCCTTTAATTTTCTCGGAGTACGAGCAGACAAATCGTTCGTGGTTTGAGTAACTTTATGACTAATACTCTGTACTTCTTTGTGGTTTCTAACACCACTGGGCCTTGCGGTGACTGCAATGTTAGGATCTGCAATACTGTTGTTTGCTGAAAGAACGACGATTGAAGGCTGAAGAAATTTGGCGATGTTAATTGGTTCCAAGCTGACATTGTGTTCCGCTCGTACATCAGGCTCTGCGGAAAGCTGCGACCTTTCTCCCTCTTCCAACGAATGAGTAGTTTTTCGCATGCCAGATGAAGTGTTATTTTTTGCATTTGCACAATTCTGAAATCAGATTTTATAAAGATCACGTCTAGCAGGTTCAAACCTATCAGCTGCAGTATCTTCTAATCAACAGCTCGATTCTTTTACTTAATCTTGAATTGATCATTTTTAATTTACTTACCACATTGTGATCATTTTCTAAATTTTCCATATTCTGATCATTTTCTACATTTTCCATATTCTGATCATTTTCTAAAACCATATTCTGATCATTTTCTAAATTTTCACCCAAATTGAGAGTTGGTTGAGCCAGAGAAAGTAAACGGTTTTTCAAATAATTTGTATACATTCGGTCCTCAAAATGATCGCTGCAAACTCTGCGGGAATAAACACGTTCTGGTTTTCCTTTCAAAAGATCCTCGCGACGACACGCAATTGCCCACTGTCTTAACCTAAAATTATTAAACTTTTGTATTATGATTTAAAGGAAAAATAATTGTTCTGTAACATGTACAAAAAGTCGATATATACAAACCTTTCGGCATCCTTAGGGAAACAAAAGAAATGACAATTTGATTTTTTGCTCGTATTTCGGCAATCTCGAACGCTACAAATTGTATAACCTATGCTTTTAGGCATTTTGGAAAATAATCTAATCGAAATTATCCAAAATATCAAGTGTCTCTGCGCGTCACACTGCCCTGCTGAAAATGACCGATTGAATCCGATTGGTTCCGCATTAAATTTGGTGAAATTGAATCGGAATGAATGCGTTTTCAATCCGGTTAATCGGATGCCCGATTGGAAGTGAATCGGTTTTAATAACAAATCAATCGGAATCGTTTTTAATTCGGCATTTCCGGATTGATCTGAATCCGCCGTTATCGGTTTCAATCGTATTAATGCCAATTCATTTTAATCGGGTGAATAAAGTGACCACACGAATCGTATTGAATCCGCATCAATCGTAAAATTTTAATACAACACCGGAATCGAATTTAATGCGATATTTCCGGATTCATCTGAATCCGACTGAATCGGTTTTAATCGTATTAATGCCAATCCATTTTAAGCGGGTAAATAAAATGACCACATGAATCCTGTTGAATCCGCATCAATCGTGAAATTTTAATACAACACCGGAATCGGATTTAATGCGATATTTCCGGATTCATCTGAATCCGACTCAATCGGTTTCAATCGTATCTGCGCTTAATCCATTTAAATCGGGTAATTAAAGTAGCTATGTGAATTGGATTAAATCCGCCTTAATCATTAAAATTGTATACAACACATAATTTTTACGTAATAGAGTTCTTACTACAGGATTTCCTTTTGGTAAAGTCATGAGTTCTATATTTGCAAAACTGTAAAATGTTTTCATTTAAATAAATACTGCACATTGTAATAAATTTGTAGTACAAAGAATGGAATTATAATAAAGTAATAAATAATCCTGTTTATATATCCGGAATTCACGGATTCTATCAGTTTGAATCGGTCAGTCAATCCGTATAAATCATTATAATTTCGTGATTTCGGGGTTCATGAAATCCTAACGATTTAAACGATTGACTAACAATAAGACCGATTCAAACCGATAGAAAACGAGTGAAATTACATCCTTGAGTACGAATCCGTTTCAATCGTTTCCAATCGGTATAATCGTTATGAAATCATGACGATTCAAACCGATAGGAACCGATTGAAATTACATCGTTAATTGATTACGAATCCGTTTCAATCGGTTTCGATCGGTGTAATCGTTACGAAATCATAATGATTCAAACCGATAGGAACCGATTGAAATTACATCGTTGAATACCAATCCGTTTCAATCGTTTTCAATCAGTGTAATCGTTTATAAAATCATAACGATTCAAATCGATAGAATCCGATTGAAATTACATCCTTGAATACCAATCCGTTTCAATCGTTTTCAGTCGGTGTAATCGTTATAAATCCGTGATTTCCGGATCAAGAATCCAGATTCATGCAGATTCAAAATTTTTAATCGGATTCAATCGGTCATTTTTAGCAGGGTAGCCGAAATATAGATTTTTAGTTATTTGTGTTAAAAGAAGAAGGCGCTAGTGTTTCCGAAGGTCCGTCTGCAGTATAGAGAATTAATATAAACGCGTTTTACAAATTATTTTATACTGAAATAAATAAATATACAGGCTATAAGCCTGTAGCTATAAGCGATAGTTGCTAATTAAGTTTGTCACTCATATATTTCCATCTTGCAGAGGACCTCCGTAACGAGATCAAAGATGTACCAGCTGTGCAGGGTGAAGAGGTTACCCTGGTAAAAATTACCGTTAGAAAGAGTTAAAAACAGATAGAATTTCTGATGGTATGTAACGGAATCCTATCCGCTGTAACTGCAAGCTTGTCTAGCTCTACCCGTTTCTGTAAGCAGCACTATTGTATCTGCAAATACAGACAGAAAATGTAACGACGTATAACTGTATCTAATGGAAATCTATCGGCATACAGCATCTATAAGCTTTTGCAATAGAAAAACTTGTCTGTTTCTGTCCGCATTCTGTACGCATCAGATGCTGACGGTATCTATCCGTAATTGCGGATACCGCATCCATCTGCATCTGTACGCAATGTCGACCTACAGGAATTTGTCTGCAACTACGGATACGAATCCTGTATGTTTCTGTCCGCATTCTGTACGCATCAGATGCTGACGGTATCTATCCGTGATTGCGGATACCGCATCCATCTGCATCTGTACGCAATGTCGACCTATAGGAATTTGTCTGCAACTACGGATACGAATCCTGTATGTTTCTATCCGCAGTCTGTACGCATCAGATGCTGACGGTATCTATCCGTAATTGTGGATACCGCATTCATCTGCATCTGTACGCAATGTCGACCTATAGGAATTTGTCTGCAACTACAGATACGAATCCTGTATGTTTCTGTCCGCATTCTGCACGCATCAAATGCTGACGGTATCTATCCGTAATTGCGGATACCGCATCCATCTGCATCTTCGCGACGACGCCGCTAGGCGGCGCATGATGGAAAGCGTTTCTTACATTTAAAATACAACCAGCCATAATATATAAGCAGGCGTTCTGTCAGGCAACAACCAGAAAAATTACAGTGTCGTAACTAAAGGAATCCCTTCTCCTGGCGTTTAAAGGTAGAATCTACCTGATAACTACAAACCTCCCACAATGTACATGTATTTGCAGTAATAAGAAATGAATAAAATGCATTTGCAGTTAGAAACGGATAGAGCGGGCAAATCATAATTGCATGCAAATGCAGATAGATATCCTGCCTGGTTTTGCAATCAGATGCGGATAGACATTCAAAATTGGCTACGTATAAAAACGGATAGGATTCATAATTCGTCTGCGCATAGGTTCAGATAGAAGTTCCGTTCCGTTAGGAATCAGTTAGATGCAGTTAGCCTTCCTCACCGTATTTGCGTACACAGTCTTATAGAATCTGCAACACTTTTCATCTGCTTCTATCCGTAATTGCAGGGAAAGAAATAAAACAGCATAGTAAAACAGTCAGAAACGGATAGAATGCACGTTCTATCCGTTTCTAACGGTAATTTTTACCAGGGTATCTCAAACGCCCTGCCACAGTCCAAGAGCGACTCAAATGTCATTACCGCTGAGAAGTACTTCTTGCCATTTGAGTTAGCATGTCAGAGCAAGTCACCGCGGATTGTGGTGACAGCACTGGACTGCCTGCAGAAGTTAATCGCATATGGCCATCTCACTGGCAATGTGCCTGATTCAACGGAGCCTAACAAGCTGCTGATTGTGCGCATTGTCGAGACAATTTACGGTTGCTTCACCGGTCCACAGACCGATGAGGGTGTGCAGCTGCAGATTATTAAAGCTCTGCTGACTGTAATGACAAGCCAGTATGTGGAGGTACACGAGGGTACGGTACTGTTACCAATTCGTACTGTTTACAACGTTTATTTGGCGTCGCGCAACCTGGTGAATCAAACAACAGCCCGTGCGACTCTCACGCAGATGATCAACGTGATCTTCGCGCGAATGGAGACTCAGGCGGAGGAAGAGAACGTGAGGCTTGATGGGGAACATCAGCAGGAGGGTTCTGTCATAGCAAACGGCGAAACTGAAGCCGAGCTAAGTCCAGAGAATGCTCCTAGTAATGACAACATTGATTCTCAAACGATTGTAGAGAGTATTCTTGATGATGTAGTAAAATCCGAGGTGCCATTGGAAGAGGAAGTCAGTTTGGAGAACGGCAGTCCGGAGGACAACGGTGACGAGGCGGCCGCTGAGAATGACAACATGGTAACTGCGAAATTCACCCATGTGCTGCAAAAGGATGCAGTCCTGGTTTCGCGCTCTCTGCAAGCTCTCTATGAAACCGCTGCCGGACGGCACTCCCGATCCAAGATCGCACGAGCTCCGTTCCAAGATCTTGTCGCTTCAGTTACTTCTGGGAATCTTGCAGAATGCCGGTCCAATATTGCGTTCTAACGAGATGTTTGTTACCGCCATTAAACAGTACTTGTGTGTCGCGCTGTCGAAGAATGGCGTGTCTTCGGTGCTGGAAGTGTTCGAGCTGTCGTTAGCACTGTTCCTGGCGCTGCTCGCCCGTTTCAAGATGCACCTCAAGATGCAGATTGAGGTGTTCTTCAAGGAGATCTTTATGAACATCCTCGAGACCTTTAGCAGCTCTTTCGAGCAGTGGATGGTCATACATGCGCTTACGAGGATCTGTGCGGATGCCCAGAGCGTCGTCGACATCTACATTAACTACTATTGCGATCTCTCAGCAGCGAATCTCTTCGAGAGGCTCGTCAATGATCTCTCTAAGATTGCTCAAGGTCGTCAAGCTCTGGAGCTAGGTGCATCGCCAAATCAGGTGCGTTATAAGAAAGAGGATGACAGGATAGATGTATTATTTGAAACAGAGAATGTTCTTCGAAACAAGCAATATAAAGTTTTGTTTGTAATATTAGTGTCTTGCTCTTTCAGGAGAAATCTATGCGCATCCGTGGTCTCGAGTGCCTCGTGTCTATTCTGAAGTGCATGGTGGAGTGGAGTCGGGATCTTTACGTGAATCACAGCGTGCCAACGGATCAGCAACCATTGTCAGATCCACCGGATACGACGCCGGAGACCCCGCTACCGCGTTACGGCAGCGCTGGCAGCCTCTCGTCGGCCAACTCCAGTCTGACTGGCAACAAGGAGGTGCCGGACTCGCCGGAGCAGTATGAAGTACAGAAACAACAAAAAGAGGTATGGGAGGCCGGTATCGAGATCTTTATCCGGAAGCCCGGCAAGGGTGTACAGTACTTGCAGGAGCAAGGACTGCTCGGTACTTCGCCGGAGGACGTGGCCAGGTGGCTGCACCTGGACGAGCGGCTCGACAAGACCATAATCATAACCAGGTGACGAGGAGAGCGCGGATACAGCCTACGTTCTCGGCTTCTCAATCATAATGCTGACCACCGATTTGCACTCAGGTTAAGAATAAAATGACCAAAGAACAATACATCAAGTACGTATAGCAATTTTTAAAGTTAATTATAATTAAAAAATTATGTTTTACATACATATAATTATTAATATTGAGAAAATTTTATGGTATTTAAGTTTATCTTTGTTAGTATATTTTTATTAATTTTTTCTTATTTCATTTTATTATTATTAATATTATGTAATAATTAGTAATATAAAAATGCATAGGAATCGCTCTTTATATCAAATCAAATGGTATAATCTCTTTAATTATAGACTTGAAGAGTCTTTTCTTATTTTTATTTTCTTTCATTCATCAGGCTTAATCGGCGCATCAGCGACAATGAGGATCTCCCTGAGAAATACCTATCTAGGATCTACGATGAAATCGCTGGCAACGAGATTAAGATGAAGTCGAACCCTTGCACGTCGTTGAATATATATTTGAAGTCATAACTGGTTATATATTAATAGAAATGTTATTTCATCGATGAAGACTTGAAGGAGATCTATTCAAGGAGTTTTATATACCCAGATAGCCAAATCTGTTCGAACAAATAATGCCAAATACTTGCTACAAATTTTGGTTTCAGAAATGGTACAAATTTGCATCAAAATTTGTTTTATCAAATGTTGTCGACAAACTGCTAGCAAATACGTATCAAAACATGCGTACACAATTGACGCCAAATTGATACCAAATATCGAGCAAAGCTTAGTAGTACCTGATAACAAATTGGCATCAAATTGCCGCTAAAATTAGTTGACAAAACCTAACACCAAATTAATGCCAAATATTGAGCAAATTTTGGTGACAAAGCTTGAGAACAAATTGACGCCAAATACCGAGCAAAGCTTAGCAACTACCTGATAACAAATTGGCACCAAATTGCTGTTAAAGTTTGTTGACTAAACCTAACGCCAAATTGATGCCAAATATTGAGCAAATTTTGGTAACAAAACTTAAGAACAAATTGACGCCAAATACCAAGCGATGTTTAGGGCGTTTCATTCAGATGGCGCGACACGTGAGTCGCCACTTTCAACGCGCCCCCACCTCCTTCCTCGCTCTTGTTCAGTGTCATGGCCGCTCTTGCTGCGTTTCTTCGGACGAGACGAGTACGTTTTCCTTCTTTCGTAACTGATTGAGCTAAGCGGCACGTATTCTGGAGACCAACCGAGCGAGATTCGACTTCCCAAGGAGAGCTCACCGCCAGGAAAAGGAGAGCTTGTGAGGGAGGATTGAGACGAGGAGTCCGGTCCAGCGAGCAGGGCCCTTCCGATATTCTCATTTGGGACGCCATATTGGAAGATCGACATTGATCGTGGTAGTACAAGGGGCTCTGCAAGGTTAATTCTCGTCTTAAGATCTGGAATTTCTTTCATTCTTGTGGCTCTGGTTTATATTCTAGCCCTAGAATTGATCTCGTAGACAAAAGCAGAGGCCCCCCTCTCTTTTCTTTTCTTTTTTTTCTTTTCTTTTCTTACTTTGATTTCAATCAGTAATCCAGACTCCTTAATTCCGCCCTGTAAGATATGGTTAATTCTCGTCTTGAGATCTTGGAATTGCTCTCATTCTTGTGGGTTTGGTTTATATTCTAGCCCTAATGTAATTTTAATATATGCATTACAATTTTACACTGTCAAATAATAAATAATATCGTTTGATAATAATAACAACAGTATAGATAATAGTAACAATTTTATTACTTGACTTATTTCATTCTATTTTTGACAACTCGTATATACATTAATTGTGGCTAAGGTCTATACTATGTCATAGTGTAGATCTTAGCTACATTTCTGGCAAGTCAGTCCAAAGTATGCGGCTTTGTTCTCTATCCTTTTTATCTGTAGCAATTTTATTTCTTTTTATTTTTTAATTATTTTTTATGTATTATCTCTTATGTATCAGGTTTCTGAAGAAGACTAAGTATATTAAGTCGAAACGTAAAACGTTAATTGTATTTAAAATTTGTTTAATTAAACAAGATTTTGTTTTTAAATTTAAATTGATGACCTTTTTATAACTCGAGAAAATCAGCCAGCCTTCCATCCTATAAGTTTATTTTGTACTGTTAGTTTAATTAATTTAGTTATATTTTTTTCCATTAACATTCTATTTGTTATAGTGATTGTGCAGTAGAAAATCTGAAAAAATAAATGTTTTTAAAAAGTAAAGATAGTATATATTTTGAAATCTATGTATTTTATGTAAACATAACATTTAAATTTATTTGCAGTTTATTTTAGAACATGCCAAAAAACACCGTTTCATAAGCTTTCTAAGAAAGTTAAAAGGCAGAAAGTGAATGTTGAAGTTGTAGAAGAACTCAATTCAACAGATTCTTTAATTGAATTCGATCAGTCGCATATTCAGCAAGCACATGCTTCCGTTAAAAGCCAAAGTTCCGTAATACCAGATTTTCTTCATAATCAAAAAGAATCTGAACTTTCTCATTATTCTTAACTTTTTCATCATTCTGAACTTTCTCACCATTCTGAATTTTCTAATAATTCTGATCATTTTGAGTACTCTGAACACTTTGATTTCGAAAATAACGATAATTATAGAGACACACCGGCAACAATTTAACATTTAACATTAACAGACACACCGGCAACAATAACGAGGCTCATTCAGATGACAACGATGATAATTCTGAAAACTGCGAGAATAGTGATGAGAATAAAAAATATTCGAAATGTTTCGTGAAAACAAGAGTTATAAAGAAGAGTTATAAGAGTATAAAGAGTTATACTCTTATAGTCTTAAAGAAGAGTTATAAGAGTATAAAGAATATGTAATATTATGTAATAAAATGTTTCATTCTACTTGCCGTTTGAATCTGATTAAGGCAAAATTGTAATATTAGTTTGAAATAGAAACAATTTAAAACAATTTAAAATACAAGGGAAATGCTTTAGTTTTATAACTATCATATTCTTGCAATATTAAAAATTTTACATATTCTTTCTTTGATTAAAATATTTCTCAAAATAATCTTGGAACTGTTGATGAAATATCGTGTATTTTTTTATCTGTAAAAGTTTAAAGTTTTGTTTGAATAGTTTAAAAGTTTTGTTTGAACGGTTTAAAAGTTTTGTTTGAACAGTTTTTTTCTGCTGTATATTAATTTAATTCTATTACATCAAACACTACAAAATTCACTTCGGTTGCTTGCACCTAAATGATGTATATTATTCTTTTGTTATTTCTTTCTGACAACAGTACTGCATTATTCCATCGTAATCGACGAACTATGCACATTGTGAACATTTGTTTATTTCAATTTTGCATTCTTGCAAATAATAAATCGTGTTTCAAGTTTGAACTAGTTGTTTAAATATGCACGGTAGTTATTATTGTATGATTAAAGAAAGGAAAGTTAGTAGTATTAGGCTTATAAGAATATTGTTTTAGATGCATTTTCATAGAAATTATACTCGTGTTTTCAGTAAGATTCTATAAATCCTCCTTATACCGGCCAATGCATTATCTGCGCACGGAGTATGTGTTCCAGGCATTATATAAGATTCTCGAGTGTTTACAAATATTGTATGTGCTGTTGACAAAGTTAAATGTTTACATATGTCAGTAAATTCACATTGTATAACATTTACTGTAATTAATATATAATTAATTATTTTATTGCCACCGTTAGATTTTATAAATGTCTTATAATGTTTTATAAATATAAAGATTTCTTTTAACATATGTATAAAATAATTTATTGTAAATCAATAAAAAATTATATGCTTTTTATAATTTAATGCTTTTAATTTTCCCTAAAAAAATATATTTTAGTATTTATTAATGGCTACGTAACAAGGCTTGCTGCAATTTGGCGTCAAGCTGTGTCATCAAGATTTGCTCTGTATTTGGTGCCAATTTGCTGTTAAGTATTGTTCTCAAATCTTGTTTGATATTTGATAGCAATTTGTCAACAATTTGCTGTTAGATTGCTGGCAAGCTTTGCTCGGTATTTGGTGTCAATTTGGCGTCAAGTTCTTTTGTCAAGGTTTGCTCGCAATTTGGCACAAATTTGCTGTCGAGCTTTTGTTGGCAAGCCTTGTTCACAATATAGCGCAAATTTGCCGTTGAACTTTTGCTGTCCTGTTTTGCTCGATATTTGGCGTCAATTTGGTGTCAAGTCATGTACACAAGCTTTGCTAGCAAAACACAAGCGTTTTGCAGACACAGATCGCACCGAATTTGTCGACAAGTTTTGCGCGTATTTTGTGTCAAATTGGTTACAATTTGCTGACAAATTGTTTACTGGGTATATGCTATATCATAAAATGTACTGGTGAAAGATTTGTTGGGGAGAGAAAAGGGGGAAGAAAGAGTGTTGTGTGTGTGTGTGTGTGTGCGCGTGCGTGCGCGCGCGCGCGGGTGCGGGTGTGCGCGTGTGTGCGCGCGTGTGTGTGTGTGTGTGTACGTGCGCGGGTGCGTGCGTGTGTGTGTGTGTGCGTGTGTGCGTGCGCGGGTGCGGGTGCGTGTACGTGTGTGTGTGTGTATGTGCGCGGGTGCGAGTGCGGGTGTGCGCGTGTGTGCGCGGGTGCGGGTGTATGTGGGCGCGTGTGTGTGCGTGTGTGCGTGCGCGGATGCGGGTGCGTGTGCGTGTGTGTGTGTGTATGTGCGCGGGTGCGGGTGCGGGTGTGCGCGTGCGTGCGCGGGTGCGGGTGCGTGTGCGTGTGTGTGTATGTGCGCGGGTGCGGGTGCGGGTGTGCGCGTGTGTGCGCGGGTGCGGGTGTATGTGTGCGCGTGTGTGTGCGCGGGTGCGTGTGTGTGTGCGTGTGTGTGCGTGCGTGCGTGTGTATGTGCGTGTGTGCGTTCGCGGGTGCGGGTGCGGGTGCGGGTGCGGGTGCGGGTGCGGGTGCGGGTGCGGGTGCGGGTGCGTGCGCGGGTACGGGTGTGTGCGCGCGTGCGCGAGTGTGCACACACCCGCACACACGCGCACACACACGCGCACACCCGCACACACCCGTACCCGCACACGCACCCGCACTCGCGCACGCACACATGCGCACACACACACGCACACAAAACACTCTTTCTTCCCCCTTTTCCCTCTCCCCAACAAATCTTTCACCAGTACATTTTATGATATAGCATATATCTCATCCGAATTTCTGTAAATACACCACGTTTATGCTCAATTTTCAAGGTGTTCCCCAAGCACCACGAACTTTTTATTAGCTTTATCGTATTCAAGAGATCAAGATCTACAAAAAACACTATTTCTTTTACTTACACCTTTTTGGGCGAAATTTGTCCCTTTTTTAACATCCTCCTTTTTTGCACTTTATTTGACTTACCAAAATATATTTAAATCAGTTCTGCGACCGCATTTTGATGTTATACTTTTTCTCTTTCTTTGATGTTATACTTTTGCTCTTTCTTTAAATGTTTATTTTAATTTTCACAGATTTTCCGCTATTTTTCTCGATTATCTAAAAATCTAGACGTGATGGAGCAAAACGGTTTACGAATTCGGATTCAGTGACCCAAAATCTATAAGAAACACCTACTCTGATCCCAGTTGCTTTTCAAAAAAAATTTTTTGTGGTCCTGTGTAATTATATATAATTATATATAATTAGAAATGAACATATATAATAATATTATATAATCCTATATGGTTATATATACTTTCATATGAATCTTATATGGATCCATATATGAGTGCATATATGATCTATTGTTTATATCTAGTTATTTTTTGAATTATGTATGTCCATTTATAATTTTATATATATAGACAAAATTCATATATAATCATATATATTTATATACAATTTTTAATAATTTTCAGTTTTTGTAATGAAACATTTATATATATTTAAATATATTTTAATCGCTATATATACCCGGCACAAAAAAAGATTATATATAATTATATATATGAATATATATGATTATATATGATTATATATGAATTTTGTCACTATATGATCATATATAATTATATATATTTATATATAATTATATATAAATTATATAATTATATATAAATTATATAATTATATATAATTATAGAGGAAAGTCCCCTATTATGGGATAATATCCTAATATGAGATTGCGAGGTTTCTGCTAAACTAATAGGTTCCACTGAGACATATTATGAGATTCTATCACATAATATCCCATATTAGGATCTTATCCCATAATAGGGGACTTTCTGCTATATAATTATATATAATTATATAATCATATAGGGTTATATACTTTCATATGAATCTTATATGGATCCACATATGAGTGTTATATATAATCTATTGTTTATATCTTGTTATATTTGGAATTATGTATGTCCATATATAATTTTATATATAGAAACAAAATTCATATATAATCATATATAATTATATATATTTATACATAATCATATATAATTATATATAATTTTTTTTCCCGGATACTTCCATATGATTCTTATATCAAGAGACACGGTAGTGTCTCGCGCCAAGTACACGCGGAGCGAGACCAACCGTTACTACGTTTACGCGAGCGTTACTTCTGTAGTAACTTACGATAAATCACTCGTTTACGCGAAGTAAATTATCGTAAGTTACTACAAAATCCCGTTTACGCGAAGAAAAATCCTGTTTACGCGAAGGAATTATCGTAAGTTACTACAGAAGTAAAGCTCGCGTAAACGTAGTACGTGACTCTTTTACGCGACGCGACGGGTTGCGAGTACTCGAGATGTTGAGATCTCGATAACGAGTGAACGGATCAAGTTCTAAGTAGGCTTGATCGATAGCTTGGGGTCGACTTGGGGGGGGGGGGTATCTCCTATAATATTTTCCGCTACGTGCCCTACGAGCGGAGATATTGGGACGCAAAGTCCAAATGTGAAAAATTTTATTTAAGATACTCCTCCTCCTCCTCCTCCTCCTCCTAACGCTGCGATTATAACATACATATAACAGAGTAATGTCACTTTCACTTTTTCGACACTGGCGGCGCTTTCGCCAGCGCGCTGTCACAGTCAGTTCAGTTAATACGTGTGTGTAAGTGTGTACTGCGCGCAGTGCAGATAGTGCGTTCAGTGCGCTGTCACTGACAGTTCAGTTAACCTATCGAGAGACACGGTAGTGTCGGAGCGAGACCGACCGTGACTCTTTACGCGACGCGACCAGAGATCCCAGGTTTAGGTCGCTGCTGCATAGCCGTGGCTGTGGAGGGGATAGGATCGCGTCACGTGACGCTGACGCACACAAGCCAAGCGCCCCGTGTACATGTGCGCTCGGCGTTCGGCCAGCCTCGGCCAGCTAGAGAGAGCAAACATGCTATGCTCTTTCTCTTTCTCTCTTGAACCGGCGCGTCGTCAGCCGAACGTATATACGTATATTAGCGGCTTGACTGTCGCGTGCCTCTTTCTACACTAGATGCGATCAGATGCGATACACTGTCATATCGCTTAATGATTTTACAATTTAGAAGTTAAAATCATTAATTAATTAAATTATAATTTCTTGTGTATATAAAAAGTATTAACTTAAAATTAAGGAAGTAAAGGATAGAAAAAGAAAATGAAATCCACTCTTGGCCAACGTGTACGTCTTTTTCTTACAAAATCATCTGTTAGTAATTTAAAAAGATGATTTATAATTAGCACAAGAAAATGTAAACAAAGAATTTATATTAAGGTTTTATTACATGCTAGTGGATAAATTATTCTAATAATATATTTGTTATTTTACTAATAGAAAATATATGTAATAAAATAAAAGAAATTATTTTTACAACAAAATAAATAATTTTTTAAATAAAGCTGAAGGCTTATTTGAACCAACGCATGATATTTCCATACAATGTACTTATTTAAGATTTCATATTTGAATATGGTTCGTCTTATCATTTGGAATTAATAATAAAAATAACAAAATTTTCTATTTTTGGTAAAATCAAGAAAAATATCGAGTAAAAATAATTAAGAAAGAAACAAATATTTCTGTTATGTAAATTTTTTTTAATAGACGACGTACACATTGTTGCCCAACGGAAACCGCGAGAAGGTGGTGGTCTCTTCCGTCGGTAGGAAATGTAAAAGATTATTTTCTTTAATATAATATTAAAGAAAATAACTTCTACATTTCCAATGAATGAATGAATGAATGAATGAATGAATGAATATTTAACGTAAATAGGATAGAAGATAGGTAGAAATAGATAGAATAGCTAGAATAAAGGATAGACACAAGATAGATATAAAAGAATAAATAAAATAGAAAAGAATATAAAGGAGATAGAGAATAGAAAAGCAAAAGTAATATATAGAGAATATTATAATAATTTTAAGATCACTTTACACAATTTATAATTAACAGAATGTGGAATAAAATCGTATATATGTATATAGAAAAAATTACATTTATAAATGTATGCATACATTCATAAATGAATTGTTTTCTATATTATACGATGCAAAAAATTATTAACATAATTG
>NW_027250151.1:0-40291 GCF_030848795.1 Temnothorax nylanderi | reverse complement strand
GCAAGTTGTCAAAATACAATTCCTGTGCTGACAGTTACTCTTATGCTGGTTCTACAATGGGAGTCGCAAAGTCGTGAGTCGCAAGAATTGACCAATCACAGTCGATTATTCTCCTCAAATTCGATTGTAATTGGTCAATTCTTGTGACTCACGACTTTGCGACTCGCATTGTAGACCTAGCATTACAGTAGAAATGAGCCAAGCGAGAGAACCAATCGGTATCGTGGAAAAATAGCAACAATTAAATCTCTTAGGACATATTCAGACAAACTTGCATAGGTACATAAACATATACATTAAGGAAATAGAATGGTCCATACACATGTATATAAACTAATCAATTTTTTTATGCTTATATTTATGCACTATATAAATTTGTCTGGATATACCCTTATATGACTTTTTTAAGAGCAGAAAATTGTATCAGAGATATACTTGTATTATATCGTTCAAATACCTGTGTTTTTCCTTATTATAAATTTTTAAATAAATGTTATAAAAAATTTGGGATTTTGAAATTTTTTAGGCAATTTAATTTAAGGTACGTTCCACTTATCGCTCGCAACGCTCGTGGAATTATTTCATCCTTTTTGTTTGTCATATGTTAAACAAGGACGAAATGATGCTCGCGAGCGTTGTGAACGATAAGTGGAACGCAGCCTTAAATGCTATACCTTGTATATGCATATAACTTCATATATATATATGTGTGTGTGTGTGTGTGTGTGTGTGTGTGTGTGTGTGTGTGTGTGTGTGTATTTATAATTAATATATAAATGGCGCGCGCGTAGCGCGCGCCTGTATTGTTCTAGTATATAAAAAACAATATAAACATTGACGAGTATTTTTTTAAAAATTATAACAGAAATTTCAAAACAGATTTACAATTTGTTGTCGATAATAATGATAAATGCGAAAGCACCTCTAATATAAAACCCAATGTTTTTGTTAAAGACGAAAATAAGTCGGATTCGGAAGAATCTGATTATTACGAACCAAATGATGAAGTACTTATTGTAGATAGAAACAAAGAAATATCTTCAAATGTTCAAATTATAGCTCCAGGACAAGATAAATATCCTGTCCCATGGCATATGACAGAAAATATCGATGAATTGTGTTTTCCAAAAATTTTTGGTGGAGAAATTTTAGATAAGAAAAATGAATTAACCTACTCTGAAAGAATCAAATTTAAAGCGAGGCACAGAGATAGAAGATCTTGTCATCCTACAAGAATTTTATTTATGGCTAAACAGAAATTGGAAAAGTCAATAATGTCAAATATAAATATTTGTTTAAGGAGAGTAAAAAGAAATGATAACCTAACAGCTGATAAAATTAAAGATGCGAATTTTATAAACGATTCCATACGTCATAACGATGGGTACAAATTTCTGAAACAGGTAAGATCATCACCATCTTATTGGGAAAGCAAGAAAAAACATTTAAAGAGTATGATAAGACAATGTGGGGTTCCTACATTTTTTCTGACACTATCCGCATGTGAACTAAAAAACACTGATTTATTAAAAATTTTATACAAATTAAGTGAAAATAAAACCATCAAAACATATGATGCAATACATATGGACATTGCAGAGAAAACAAAGTTGATAAGAGAGGATCCTGTTACATGTGTCAGATATATTGAAGAAAGATTCAATTTGATTATGTCAATACTCCAAAATGAATATGGTCCATTTGGAGAAAACAATGTGGTTGATTTTTTTTTCAGAGACGTGAGTTTTTCAAGCCAGAGGTAGTGTCCATACGCATAATCTTTTATTTTGCAAAAATGCACCCATTTATGACAAAGAAAATGAAGAACAGAATCAAAAATTAGTAGAGTGGATTGATAAAAACATTACATGTGCATACGATGATAAAAATCCTTTGATACGTCTACAAATTCATCGGCATACACCAACTTGTTACAAAGGACGTAAAAATAAATCTATATGTCGGTTCAATATTCCAATGTTTGTAATGAAAGAAACAAGGATTCTAAAACCATTAGCTGAAAATGAATTGACAAAAAATTATAAAACAAATAGAAAAAAAATTAGAGACTTGATGCAAAAATTTTTCGAAAAAAATATACAAGTATCATTCAAAGAGATGTTGGAACAATTAGAAATGAGTGAAAGTGATCAAGAGACACGGTAGTGTCTCGCGCCAAGTATACGCGGAGCGAGGCCGACCGTGACTCTTTTACGCGACGCGACGGGTTGCGAGTACTCAAGATGTTGAGATCTCGATAACGAGTGAACGGATCAAGTTCTAAGTAGGCTTGATCAATAGCTTGAGGTCGAATTAGGGGGGGGTTTCTCTTATAATATTTCCGCTACGTGCCCTACGAGCGGAGATATTGCGACGCAAAGTCCAAATGTGAAAATTTATTTTTAAGATACTTCTTCTTCTACGTCGACCGTCTCTCATGCCATGCCATGCCATCATTTCATTGGCTGGAATCGCATCCTTTTCACTTTTTCGACACTGGCGGCGCTTTCGCCAGCGCGCTGTCACAGTCAGTTCAGTTAATACGTGTGTGTACTGCGCGCAGTGCAGATAGTGCGTTCAGTGCGCTGTCACTGTCAGTTCAGTTAACCTATCGAGAGACACGGTAGTGAGCCGGAGCGAGACCGACCGTGACTCTTTACGCGACGCGACGATTAATATTTTTTCTGATTCAAGGTAATTGTTTTATTTACATATAATTATCCTATTATTATACGACGCGAAGCGTGACCGCACCGTGACTCTTTTACGCGACTAAGTGCATGTGACAGGAATTGTAATAGTTTACGTTTACGTGAGTATTACTTCTGTAGTAACTTATACGAACGATATCATCGTAGTTACTATAAAATCTCCAGTTTATGCGGAGGAATTATCGTATCGTTCGTAAGTTACTACAGAATTAAGTAACGCTCGCGTAAACATAGTATAGGTTAGATTACCGATTTCTTACAAATTTAACATAAAACGCGATTTTACATAAAACGCGAGATTCATTTATGAGAGCTTTCCAGCAAGCGACACAAGTCGACACAGGTATCGTTTTGTCTTTGTTACTCCAAAATGCCAAAAAAGAAAGATAGAACGACGTTTGTGTCGGCTTGTGTCACTTGCTGGAAAGCTCCCTATGTATGTAAGTTTAACGTCTATATGAAATAATTTTCCTAAATGTAATCTAAAAATAACACGATGTTATATATGCAGTTTGGCGTGAATATATATATATATATATATATATATATATATATATGTGTGTGTGATTTCTGCCCAGTGCTCTAAATGTTATGTGATTTTTGCCCAGTGTTTTATGCTTTGATATAGATAGAAGGAACGTGAAAAAGAGCAGGAAAAGGAAAGAACGTTAGCGGCGAAGCAGACAGAAAAGAACAAACAGAAGAGACAGATTCAAGCTTTGTCTTTTAATCTGGACGAAGCCGAAGATGTAGCTGAGATGTCTTCTGACGAAGACAATGCCGAAAAATCCCTGCAGTCAGAAAATGTGCAATCTGATGGCCCCGCGATTAAGAAGATTAAGAAAAATCCAGATGTAGATACAAGTTTCTTGCCAGATAGGGAAAGGGAGGAGGAGGAAAATAAACTTAAGGAAGAATTGAGGCAAGAATGGGCTAGAAAGCAGAACGCGTTGAAGGAAGAAGAAATTGAGATCACATTCAGTTATTGGGATGGATCTGGCCATCGTCGGAGTGTTATAATGAAGAAAGGTGAATGTCTTAGTGATTTATTAAAATACTCCAGTGTCACTTTTGGAGTAACATTGGCGTGATATATAATGTTCTACGGCATAAATTATTAAATTTTCACATACAGGTAATTCTATCTATCAGCTTCTTCAGAGATGTTTAGAAGTTTTGAGGCGTGAATTCAGCGAGCTTAAAACAGTAATGGCAGATCAGTTAATGTATGTCAAGGAGGATCTTTCTTATATTACCGCACCATTATACGTTTTACGATTTTATTGTAACTAAGGTAAAGATACTAAATGATAAAACTTATGAAGCAATATCACAATGTTGGCATGTTATTTTAATGTATGTAATATTGCGATTAGGCACGAGGAAAAAGCGAACCTCTGTTCACATTTGACGTTTACGATGATATTCGTGTTATGCACGATGCTTCTGTCGAAACCGAGGAATCACATGCCGGAAAAATTTTACTTAGGTATTTATCATTAAAAGAATACTTTGTATAATTCTCTTTTATGTTATTTCTCATTAGATCATGATACGAGAGGAAGAAACACATTTTTCCAGCGAGTAGATGGGAACTTTTTGATCCAACGAAAAGTTACGACAAGTATACAGTGTCGGATAAAAATAGGAAGAAAGACAAAATCTGATAAACTTAGATTCAACGAATTGTCTAATTTCGTTTAAAGGATTCAGATTCAAAGGACTGTAATTTAGTAGAGCTACATAATCGAGTAAATGAATTAAATATTATCACATAACTAAATGAATTAAAATCACAGTCCTTAAAAATACAATGTAGCTATATATATATACGCGTATATATATTGTAATATGTTGTAATATATTGAAATATGTTGTAATTGTAATATATTGTAATATATTGTAATATATTGTAATATATATATATACATATATATATATATATTACAATCTGTTGAACAATGAATCAATTGTACGATGAAACAAAGTTATTTATCTGGTTATTAATATTTACAGTCCTTTGAATCTGAATCCTTTAAACGAAATTGGACAATTCGTTGAATCTAAGTTTATCAGATTTTATCTTTCTTCCTATTTTTATCCGACACTGTATACTTGTCGTAACTTTTCGTTGGATCAAAAGGTTCCCATCTACTCGCTGGAAAAATGTGTTTGTTCCTCTGGTACCATGATCTAATGAGAAAAAATAAAAAAATAACATAAAAGAGAATTATACAAAGTATTCTTTGAATGATAAATACCTAAGTAAAACTTTTCCGGCATGTGATTCCTCGATTTCGACAGAAGCATCGTGCATAACACGAATATCATTGTGAACGTCAAATGTGAACAGAGGCCCGCTCTTTCCTCGTGCTTATAGATATCCATTAACAGGTGGTACTTATGATCGGCAGTCCAGACTCCGAAAAATCGCATTTTGCAAAGAATTATCTGAAGGAATACGGATACGTCAACAGAGACACTTTAGGCAGCTGGCAGAAGTGCATTGCCGCAGTCCAACAATATACTTGAATCAAGGAAAAAGTATAGTTATAGACAATACCAATCCCGATCCAGCTTCGAGAAAGAGATACCGGTAGCCAAGAAGCGCAATGTCTCGGTCAGATGTTTCGTTATGACGACAAGTATAGAACACGCGAAACATAATAATAAGGTAAGGAAATTAACATTAACCGTCATCGTGTGAAAGAATCGTATGAAGTGATGTATCCGTAAATTTGAATCAATTTATTATTATATTACAGTTTCGCGAGTTGACTGATCCAAGCCACATTCCAATCAACGAGATTATTATCAACTCCTACGTGTAAGTAGATTTTAGATATATAAATTTGAATGCATTTTTACTTAAAATTCTATATATTATTTTAACTATAGGTTTAACTTTTAGGGTTTTGTTATATTACTTAAAATTATTTTCAGGATATTGTAACACCCTAGGACATGAAAAACATTGAAGAGAACAAAAAGTCGGGTAAACGAAGACGCGGTGGTGGCAACGAGGATGACAACGCAGAACAGTCTATTGGAGTGAGAAAACGAATGAAAGTAAAGAGCAAAAGGAAGTGAGGATGATATTGAATTAGATTAATCATGTTTATTGTACATGTATCTTTTCATATTCATATTGAATAATCGTAATTAGCTAATTGTCATAAGTTCATTAATGTAGGGAGCAACTTGAAAAGAAAAAAAAACCGAGACCCTTAGCAATGTGCCTCTAAATTAATAAGCGTTTGTGTAATATAATGATACGATATTGATATGACATAATTAATGGAAATGCACCGGCCATTGCGTATCATAAGCCTGAATTCTGACCATCGATTTTTGCTAGCTCACGATAATTCCTAACCGATCACAGACCCGACAAATACGGCATTGGCATTGTGGCACAGGCTGTCAAGTTGAGACTACTCTATTTTGAATTTTGTGATATAGACCGAAGGAGGCGTGTGCAATGGTCATGTCGATGTTTATAACGACTCTCCTTGTCGCACCATTCGAAGAGGTGTTTTGCGAAGACCCGTTATTCCAAGAAATGTAATAAACTTTTGAACAGTGCCTTCAGAATTATAACACGAAGGTCTACTAGAAGTATAAATGCTTTCTTACTGACAGATAATCGATAGACGAACTAACATAAGGACGAAGAATCATACAAATATCAGAGCTTAACGGAGAATGTGTATGAGGAAATTTTTTATCATATTTTCTTTTTATTCTATTTCATAAGCCTTCCGCTATTGTTTTGGAACGAGCCTTTGCTTTTTCGCGAAACTTTTCTACGATATTTACGTTTTACGATTTTACTACCTTTTAGGTTTACTCTTACAATTTTACATCACGCGCGCGCGCGGTATATTCTCTATTTGTACTACATTTATTATAACGTACAATTACAATTGCGCGATACTTTACGCGAGTAATGTATTACATTAGGTAGAGAGGAGCGTATCTAGAACGAATTGGGACACGGAGCTTGCGTTACAAACTCGACTCGCTACATTTGCAGCCTCCGAGTCGTGAAACGGTTTCGCAACGACGGGAACGCCCTACGTGCGGTACGGATATCATTAGAAATCCTTAAAAAAAAAGAAGTATTAGCCTCTGTATTTATTGGGGTGTTCGCGGCGTTTCGTTTACCGGAATGCCTCTGTCTGTGATCGCTTTAATCTTATCGAAGTGTCCAAGCGCTTGCGGCGACTCGATATTCATAATCGGTAAGCTCGCGAGAGAGAGAACAAATAAAGACAATTTGCAAGATAAAAATAAAATAACGAAGACTAATTTAGCTTAATGTGCTCCGTGCGGGAGCTTGAACACTGCGCATAATCCTTAAAGATCTCACAGGTAGATACCATTTTAAAACGATCATCATGTACCTTGAAAGTATAGACTTTGTTATGTTAATGTAATGATGAACGTCTGTAATAAAAATGCGCAAAAAATCGCACTTGATCGCATTGTCAATAATACTCGAAAAAAAAAACAAAGTGGTAGTATTATACCTCGAAATAACACCCTGTACATACTGTTTATAAAATGCGTAATACTACAAAAAGGCGTGATATTCGTACAAAATTACCTTTTTTAAAATAGAGAAGAACACGATCGCATAGTGCAGACCAAACGCTTTGGACCAAACGCTATGGTACATGAGCATATTTACAGTTCGAAGACCAAGAGGCAGAGCCGCGGGGATACGACGACAAGAAGAAAGATGTCGTCAGCTAACTACCATTGGGGTAGACGAGGCAGAAGACCGAGACAGTAACATAATTATTTTTAAGCCGTATTTTTAAGCAGTAATATAACCCGTCAGTATTATATATTCGTACCTCTGACCATACACATATGAACACACACATACAAAGTGAATATGTGAATATGCTACGTTTCTTATACATACATGAAAACATAATTGCTAAATAAACATTTAATAAAACTATTATATTGTTGTTATTTACTTCATACTTACCAAATCAAGTTTTATTTAATATGTATAATCTATTGTAACTGTAAATAAATATATTATTTACTGTATAATTAAATGCTGGTACATTCAAGAAATTTGTAATTCTGACCTGGATTTATATCCTGTCTAAACTACACATGTATGTTTAAATTAATGTTTTACCTAGTTATTGCACCAATAATGTTTAAATAAATCGTAACTTTAGTTTTTAACGCAGGAAAAGAAAATTTAACGTTTAAGCGCTAACCAATGTTGATGCATTTTTCTGAAGAAATACTTACATATTGATTTTGTTGCATATTCGAAATCTAAAATCCGTGCATGCTAGAAGCACTTTCATTATCTTCAATGTGTCAGGTATTTTAAAAGAACACTAAATTTGTCTTTAAAAATAGGCAAAATTCAAGCAGCTGTAACTTTGTTAAAAATGAACAAAATTTAAATTTAAAAAAAGGATTTTAAAGCTTGAAATCTCTACTTTTGAAAGTTTTTATCGTGGATTGAATAAGAAATGAGCATTTTGACTTTGATTGCTCATAACTTCCTTAAAAATCATCGTATTGCAATTCAAAAAACAGATTCTTAAAGCTGAAACTTTGCTTTATTGAACGGTATAATTGCCAAATTTTTAAAATAACAAATAGACATGATACAAATGGATGAAAATAATGTAAATTATTTTTAAATGCAGAGTACTTAAAAGTACAAAAAAACATAAAGAATAAATTTATTTTATTTGTATCATGTCTACATGTTATTTAAAAAAATCTATTTTCTTAGAAATAATAGTCTGTAACACCTTTAGCTTTACAATCTGTACATACTGTTTGTAAGATATATTCTTTATAAGACTAGTTAGAAGAGGATGCGTAACACTACAAAATGCATGATATCAGTACAAAATTACCTTTTTCAAAAAAGGTAAAAAAAAAGGCGCCAAGTACACGCGTGGTTGTTACCTCGAAAAAAACCAAGTGGTAGTATCATTAATTTTAAATTAAAAAATAAATAAAATCTATTCTAACCTAGGTGGTAGTAGCTTTAATTTTTCTTAACAAAATTATTACATTACAAAATTGTTACTTTATTCAATCCAAGTGATATCTACCTCAAAAAACTTAAATAACAAGTGGAATCTATTTAAAAAAAATATGTGAAATCTTTTAATACTGCGCCAATTACAAAGAGAGAATATATATAGGTATATATATACATATATACCTTAACAAAATTATTATTATATCACAAAATTGCGTTACCAAACTCAATCCAAGTGATACGTACCAACCTAAGTGGTAGTAGTCTTATTTCTCCTTAACAAAATTATATCACAAAATTGCGTTACCTAACTCAACCTAAGTGATATGTTATTTCAAAAAAATATATAAAATCTTTAAATTACGCCAACTATAAAGAGAATATATATATTGCTTTGAAAAATAATTGTAGTGCAACTACTCTTAAAAAATAAAACAAAATTGTGTTACCTAACTTAACCCAAGTGGTATGTATCTTTGTATTCCTAATAAGGATCTTTCTATCAACCCAAGTGGTAGTAGTTTTAATTCTTCTTGATAAAATTATAATATTACAAAGAATCATTTTAATCACAAAAAATTAAAGAGGAAACATTATAAAATAAAAATATTTAATTAAAATAAAATAAATAAATTTTTCTTGTATTATATAGACATGCACGCGCGCTATTTAACTTTAATATTTCACTGTTACTATTACACTATTAACCACACAACTGTCAAAATATGCCATGACAGCCGGTCATGAAGTAAGCACAAGAGAACCAATCCGCATTGCGGAAAAGCGACAATAATATTTCGATAGATTCGAGTATGGATGACATGCCCTTTTTAGAAGAGGATGCGTAACACTACAAAATGCATGATATCAGTACAAAATTACCTTTTTCAAAAAAGGTAAAAAAAGGGCGCCAAGTACACGCGTGGTTGTTACCTCGGAAAAAAACCAAGTGGTAGTATCATTAATTTTAAATGCAAAAAAAATAAAATCTATTCTAACCTAGGTTATAGTAGCTTTAATTTTTCTTAACAAAATTATTAAAAACAGAAGTCGTTTTTGTTCAACCCAACTGGCCTAATAATTAATATATTTAAACTCACAACGTTTTGAAAAATTATCTCACAAAATTGTCTCACAAAAGTTGTCTCACAAAATTGTCTGACAAAAATTGTCTCACAAAATTGTCTCACAAAAATTGTCTCACTTAATTGTCTCACAAAAATTGTCTCACAAAATTGTCTCACAAAAATTGTCTCACAAAATTATTAAATTACAAAATTGTTACTTTATTCAATCCAAGTGATATCTACCTCGAAAAAACCTAAATAACAAGTGGTATCTATTTAAAAAAAAATATGTGAAATCTTTTAATACTGCGCCAATTACAAAGAGAGAAATATACCTTGACAAAATTATTATTATATCACGAAATTGCGTTACCAAAATCAATCCAAGTGATGTATATATACCTTAACAAAATTATTATTATATCACAAAATTGCGTTACCAAACTCAATCCAAGTGATACGTACCAATAACCTAAGTGGTAGTAGCCTTATTTCTCCTTAACAAAATTATATCACAAAATTGCGTTACCTAACTCAACCTAAGTGATATGTTATTTCAAAAAAATATATGAAATCTTTAAATTACGCCAACTACAAAGAGAATATATATATTGCTTTGAAAAATAATTGTAGTGCAACTACTCTTAAAAAATAAAACAAAATTGTGTTACCTAACTCAACCCAAGTGGTATGTATCTTTGTATTCCTGAGGATCTTTCTATCAACCCAAGTGGTAGTAGTTTTAATTCTCCTTGATAAAATTATAATATTACAAAGAATCATTTAATTATTTTAATCACAAAGAATTAAAGAGGTAACATTATAAAATAAAAATATTTAATTAAAATAAAATAAATAAATTTTTCTTGTAAAAAACTTGGCGCTGCTTTTTTAAGGTTAATCCAGACAAACTTGCATAGGTGCATAAGCATATGCATAAAGAGATGGATTGGTCTATTTCTTTTTGCACATATATATGAACCAATCAATTTCTTACGCTTATGTTTATGCGCGATGCAAATTTGTCTGGATAGACTTTAAAAAAGCAGCGCCAAGTTTTTTACAAGAAAAATTTATTTATTTTATTTTAATTAAATATTTTTATTTTATAATGTTACCTCTTTAATTCTTTGTGATTAAAATAATTAAATGATTCTTTGTAATATTATAATTTTATCAAGGAGAATTAAAACTACTACCACTTGGGTTGATAGAAAGATCCTCAGGAATACAAAGATACATACCACTTGGGTTGAGTTAGGTAACACAATTTTGTTTTATTTTTTAAGAGTAGTTGCACTACAATTATTTTTCAAAGCAATATATATATTCTCTTTGTAGTTGGCGTAATTTAAAGATTTCATATATTTTTTTGAAATAACATATCACTTAGGTTGAGTTAGGTAACGCAATTTTGTGATATAATTTTGTTAAGGAGAAATAAGGCTACTACCACTTAGGTTATTGGTACGTATCACTTGGATTGAGTTTGGTAACGCAATTTTGTGATATAATAATAATTTTGTTAAGGTATATATATATCACTTGGATTGATTTTGGTAACGCAATTTCGTGATATAATAATAATTTTGTTAAGGTATATTTCTCTCTTTGTAATTGGCGCAGTATTAAAAGATTTCACATATTTTTTTTTAAATAGATACCACTTGTTATTTAGGTTTTTTCGAGGTAGATATCACTTGGATTGAATAAAGTAACAATTTTGTAATTTAATAATTTTGTGAGACAATTTTTGTGAGACAATTTTGTGAGACAATTTTTGTGAGACAATTAAGTGAGACAATTTTTGTGAGACAATTTTGTGAGACAATTTTTGTCAGACAATTTTGTGAGACAACTTTTGTGAGACAATTTTGTGAGATAATTTTTCAAAACGTTGTGAGTTTAAATATATTAATTATTAGGCCAGTTGGGTTGAACAAAAACGACTTCTGTTTTTAATAATTTTGTTAAGAAAAATTAAAGCTACTATAACCTAGGTTAGAATAGATTTTATTTTTTTTGCATTTAAAATTAATGATACTACCACTTGGTTTTTTTCCGAGGTAACAACCACGCGTGTACTTGGCGCCCTTTTTTTACCTTTTTTGAAAAATTATATTCACACAATTCGAAGCACGTTATCCAGAACTAAAATTTTCTTAAAAAGAAATAGTAACGAAGTAGCGATCAATGCATACAATAAAACCATATTGACACTTCTTGAATCAAACATGGATATACAATTTGTATTAGATCCTTATAGTTGTGCTTCTTACATGATTAATTACGTAACAAAAGTAGAGATGCTGGACTTTCGCGTTTACTCAGAGAAGCAGCAAAAGATTTGGAAAATGGCAATTTAAATATTAGACAAAAGTTTAGAAAGATCGCAAACGTTTTTATATAATAATATTATATCTGCACAAGAAGCAGTATATCATGTCCTAAGACTACCTCTTTCATTATGCAGTAGAGCTGTAGTTTATATTAACACTGTACCACAAAAGGATCGCGTGCGAATGTTGAAAAATGATAAACAAATAAAAAACTTGCACATTGCTTCCTCATAGTTCTTAAGTGTGCAAGTAGAAACTTGCACGTTGCTTACTCATAGTTCTTAAGTGTGCAAGTAAAAACTTGCACATTGCTTCCTTATAGTTTTTAAATGTGCAAGTAGAAACCTGCATATTGCTTTAGTTTTTAAGTGGGCAAGTAGAAACCTGCATATTGCTTTAGTTTTTAAGTGGGCAAGTAGAAACTTGCACATTATTTCCTCATAATTTTTAAGTATGCAAATTTTTTTAAAAGTGCAAGTAGAAACTTACACATTGCTTCCTTATAGTTTTTAGGTGTGCAAGTAGAAACCTGCACATCGCTTCCTTTAGTTTTTAAGTGTGCAAGTAGAAACCTTCGCACACAAAGCTCCTCTATGAGAAAGCTTGTATTTTATTCAATGTATAATTATTAGTATTTATTTGTTTTGGCTTCCTCATAGAAGAAGCTTTGTGAGCGAAGGTTTCTATTTGCACACTTAAAAACTAAAGGAAGCAATGTGCAGGTTTCTACTTGCACACCTAAAAACTATAAGGAAGCAATGTGTAGGTTTCTACTTGCACTTTTAAAAAAATTTGCATACTTAAAAATTATGAGGAAGTAATGTGCAAGTTTCTACTTGCCCACTTAAAAACTAAAGCAATATGCAGGTTTCTACTTGCCCACTTAAAAACTAAAGCAATATGCAGGTTTCTACTTGCCCACTTAAAAACTAAAGCAATATGCAGGTTTCTACTTGCACATTTAAAAACTATAAGGAAGCAATGTGCAAGTTTTTACTTGAACACTTAAGAACTATGAGTAAGCAACGTGCAAGTTTCTACTTGCACACTTAAGAACTATGAGGAAGCAATGTGCAAGTTTATACTTGCACACTTAAGAACTATGAGGAAGCAATGTGCAAGTTTCTACTTGCACACTTTTTTTTATTGTGATAAGCTTTATTGCGACTAATATCTGTTATACTAATACCTATCTGTTATACTTTTACAAAAATCAATTAAATAATTAATGTTTTTACTAAAATGATTTCTACTAATTGTAGATATTTATTATTTTCATTTTGTTCTATCGGTTAGTTAATTCTTCTACGGGACTTTTGCAAATTTTAAAATCCTGTTTTTTTTCTTTTTTTTCGTTGGAGGAGGAAAATGCTTACGCATACCCCAGGGCCGGTCCCCAGGGTTATGCCGGACTTATTCACCGGCTAAAAACCTCCCCCGGCCCACAACCACATAACTATCAATCCCATAATATCAAATCCCTAGTAATTTAGTATATATGTAAAGAGAGTACACTCTCTTCAAATCTAGCGCGCTTAGTAGGCTCCACGCGCGTTTCTATGACACCCGCCGGATGTCTCGTCGAGGATTAAAGGAACAGCTGAGCAGAGGGGGGATAGAGAGAAGAAATATAAGAGAGAACACGTGTGAGAATAAAGAGGTTACATAAAGAGAATCAATTGCCATAAACGATAGAGGTGATTAAAGAAGAGTTGTGAAAGAGAGACGAATACTAGACTGTGAACCCTACGGGGATATACAGTAAATAATAGTTTACGAGTAAAAGAGAGACGAATGATTAACCTTAATTGTCGTTTCTCTTATTTACAGGTAACTGGTAAATTGTGTATACATTGTAAATAGTAATATCGATTATAAGATAAAATCTCTTATTTACAGAGAAACAAATTTGGTTCATTTATTCGGATAACCTAAACCTCACATATAGAAAGATATTATAAAACGACAATTTCTGCCACAAAATGAAACTAAAATTTGAGTTCAGAGCTGTGGCTTCTCCAAAGGACAGCAAAAACACAGTGGTGGCCATAACCTCAATCATTACAGAACAAGGAGAGAAATATGCCATACCAGATGAACTCATCTATTCAGATATGCATAAGGAGTTAAGAAATACGGATGCTTTCAAAAAAGTAAAAGAGTCATTACAGAAGAGACATGACGAAGTGACAATATGGATAACGCTGTCAAAAGAATTGCAAAGCATATATTTGGACGAGGAAGGAAATGCCCAGTTTGGAGGGAGATATTTAAGACAAATACCTCCAGAGGATGTCAAAGAACACTCAGACTTGGGAAAAATATTGGAAAAATTAGTTGAAAAATCGGAAAAAAAAGAAGAAGAGAAAAACTTAAAACACATTGCAGATAAATTCGTATTGGAAAAATTTAATTATAAAACATCTAATGTTAAACAATGGTTGAGCACATTTGAAAAGGAATGTGGAAGATTTAAAATAGAAAAAGATGAAACCAAGATCGAATTATTGAGGACATTCTTAGATGGAACCTGCCAGGACTGGTACACCTCTACAGTAATAAAAGGAGAGCACGAAAACGATTGGCACGGATGGAAACAGATATTAATGGAAACCTTTTCAAGTAAAGGATGGAGTAGCAGAACATATGCCCACTATTTTAAGTACAAAGAAGGCTCACTAGTACAATATGCGATAAAGAAAGAACGACTATTATTAGAAATAAATAAGGACATGGACGATGATACAATGATAGATAGAATCGCATTCGGGTTGCCAGGATTCATCAGAGAGAAAATCGACAGAGATGAAATGAAAGATATAAAAGATTTAATTAAGGAATTACAAAAGCTCGAAGGAATAACAGAGAAAAAGAAAATATTTAAAAAAGAAGGTAAACCAGAATACAAAGTCAAAAATGAAGAAAAAAACCATGCAAGACGTGCGAGGATACAAGTAAAGGTGTAAGATACCACCCAGAAGAGAAATGCTGGTTTAAACTAGAGAAAAAAGAGAAACCTAAAGCTATAGGAAGCAATTCAGTAATAGAAGTAGAACTAAGTACAGAGAAAAAAAACGAGCAATCACACCATTGATCAAACTTAAGACGCTAATTGAGAATAAGATAGAAATAATGGGAACATACGACCCAGGTTCTCAAGTCTCCTTAATAAACTCGAAGTGGATAAAGATAAAAGATAATAGAGAAGACGTAAACAAAATATTCTTAAAGTCAGTCAATGGTGTGAATCATTCAAATAGACTAGTAAGAACAAGAATAAAAATATTGGACATAGAAAAAGAAGTGGACATCTACATAGTCGAAAGAGAAGACTTCGAAGACTTCATAATAGGATTAGATTTAATCCCCGTGTTCAAGTTAAGGCTAAATGAAAATTTAGAAGTTTCACAGAGAACAGAAAAGGAGATAGAAAAACCAAAGATGATATCAAGCGGAATAAAAAATGAAGCTATAGATTGTTCGGTAAATTTTAATGAACATGTGGAAATAGATGAATTCCAAACAGAGACAGAACATTTGGATAGAGATAAAAAGATCAAGATAGAAAAATTGATAAATAACAACAAATCAGCGTTTGCAAAGGACAAATACGACGTGGGAACCGTGAACGAGTACGAGGCTAGAATTGATCTAATAGTGGAGAAATACAGCAGTAAAAGACCATATAGATGTAACATAAATGACAAAAAAGAAATAGAAAAACAAATAGCCAAATTACTGGAGAAAGAATTAATTGAAGAGTCTTATAGTCCTTTTGCTGCACCTGTCACGCTAGCATATAAGAAAGATGAAGGAAAAACACGCATGTGCATAGACTTTAGGGATTTAAACAAAAACGTTGTCCCCCAAGCACAACCATTTCCTTTAATAGAGGATATAATAATAAGAGCCAGAAACTGTAAATACTTTACGACACTAGACATAAACTCAGCTTTCTGGTCAATACCACTAAGAATTGAAGATAGAAGAAAAACGGGATTTGTAACGCAAGATGGTCATTTTCAATGGACATGTCTGCCGTTTGGTTTAAAAACGTCCCCAGCTATATTCCAACGGATCCTGATTAACATACTGAGAAAATATGGATTACTTGAATTTGCGATAAACTATATAGACGACATCCTAATATACTCACGAACGTTTGAAGAGCACCTAGACCACATAAAAAAAGTCTTAGATGCAATAAAAAAAGAAGGATTCAGGTTAAAATTTAAGAAATGCACGTTCGCTGTTAGTTCAGTTAGATATCTAGGACATGTAATAGGAGAAAATACGGTTACACCATTGAAAGATAACATAACATCAATAAAAAAATTCCCGACTCCTACCACACAAAAGCAGATCAGGCAATTTCTGGGAAAAATAAACTTTTACCACGAGTACATAGAAAAGAGCTCAATACTATTAGATCCATTACACCAGCTACTAAGGAAGAATACAGAATTCGTATGGACAGAGGATTGCGAAAAGGCTTTCAAAAACATAAAGGAGATGCTATGCTCTTAACCAGTGTTAGAGATATTCGACAAAGACCTTCCAATCAAAATATATACAGATGCATCACTGAAAGGCATAGGCGCAATTTTAAAACAAACACAAGATGATGGAAAAGAAAAACCTGTGGCCTACTTTTCAAAGAAACTCAATGAATCACAAAAGAAAAAAAAAGCGATATATCTCGAATGCCTAGCCATAAAAGAGGCAATAAAATACTGGCAACACTGGCTGATAGGGAGATACTTCGAAGTACACTCGGACCACAAACCACTACAAAACATGAATATAAGAGCACGAACAGACGAAGAATTAGGCGAGCTAACGCACTACCTATCCCAATACGACTTTAAAATAATATACATCCCAGGGAAAAATAATACAGAGGCGGACTGCTTAAGTAGAAACCCGGTTTTAGAACCAAAGATAGAAGAAGAAGAGGACTTATTGAAAACGGTAAATTTTATTGAAATAGATGACATAAAATTAGATCAGATGAAGAACATAGTACTACAAAATGAATACTCCCTCGTCTTCGCCAACCGAAGGTTGGCAGCAGTCGGGAGAAAAAGAAAAATTGATAAAAAGAAATGAAATATATTATAAGAAAATAAAAAAAGAGAGAAAATCATACTATCTGAGAAGGCCAGTATCGATTTAATTAAGAAAGTACACAAAGAATGGTGTCACACAGGAACAACACAAACAAGAATGAAAATAAGCCCATATTATACTGCTAAAAATTTAATGGAGAATATAAAAAAAATATGTAAAGAATGCGATACATGCATTAGGAATAAATCAAGAGGACAACATAAATTCGGCTCAATGTCACAGTTAGGACCAGCGACTAAAGCTTTCGAAATTATGTCCATAGACACAATTGGAGGATTTGGGAGCAATAGATCGACCAAAAAATATATACATCTACTCGTCGATCATTTCACGAGATACGCGTTTATCTCAACATCAAAAACTCAAAACGCCAACGATTTTATAAAATTAGTTCAAACTGTGCTAGAAATAGAAAATATCGGAACAATCTTAACGGATCAATACCCCGGAATAAATTCGAGAGAATTTAAGGACTATTTAAAAAAGAAAGAAGTGCAACTAATTTTTACTGCAATAAATGCACCATTTTCTAATGGCCTGAACGAAAGGTTGAATCAGACGCTAATAAATAAAATGAGATGTAGAATAAACGAAGAGAACAAGAAGAGAGCATGGACATCGATAGCGAGAGAATGTGTGAACAAGTATAATAAACAAAACTGAGAAGTTGAGTCGCCAGCAAATAATTAACAATTAGCACAGGAGTTTTGTTCGACCAAACTGGCAATTTTATTATTAAAAAGACGCTACGTTTCAACCGCAAAATTCGGTCCTTTTCAAGCGTGTATGACTCGCAAATATTAATTAGTTGGACATAGTTTCCAAAATACGCCGAATCTAAAAACTAAATATCAGATTTTGTAGAACGTAGCAGATAGAATAAGTCTAGGAGCATTATATAAATCAAAAACTTACATATTAGAGTGTTATTTCAAGTATAATAAACTAGAACATACAATCACAGGATTTACACCAGAGTACCTACTACATGGCACAGACACCAGCAATATACCAGAAGAATTAAGAAGAAAGAAAAACGGAGAAGACTGGAGAAGAGATAAGGAGTTAGCATTGGAAAGAACACTAAGATCGCATAAATATAATAAAAATATATTTGACAAAAATAGAAAACACCACGAATTCAACGTGGGAGACACGGTATTCATAGAAAATGGAAACAAACTCAACAGGAGAAAGCTAGAAGAACTAAGAATCGGACCATTCACAATAGAAGAAAAAGTTTCAAACTCGATCTATAAAATAAAAACTGAGAAAAGAAATCAAGATACAAGCCTATTCCATGTGACAAAACTAACCCCATGGCGGGAGGACGAGGACGACTGAGAAGATTGTGCAATTCCCATCCCGGAGAGGGGAGATGTAAAGAGAGTACACTCTCTTCAAATCTAGCGCGCTTAGTAGGCTCCACGCGCGTTTCTATGACACCCGCCGGATGTCTCGTCGAGGATTAAAGGAACAGCTGAGCAGAGGGGGGATAGAGAGAAGAAATATAAGAGAGAACACGTGTGAGAATAAAGAGGTTACATAAAGAGAATCAATTGCCATAAACGATAAAGGTGATTAAAGAAGAGTTGTGAAAGAGAGACGAATGATTAACCTTAATTGTCGTTTCTCTTATTTACAGGTAACTGGTAAATTGTATATACATTGTAAATAGTAATATCGATTATAAGATAAAATCTCTTATTTACAGAGAAACAAATTTGGTTCATTTATTCGGATAACCTAAACCTCACATATAGAAAGATATTATATATATTCACTTAATTTGCACGATTCCTTATATGTGCATATTGTAGGACACACTACTGCTTTCCGTTTTGTAAAATAATTTCGTGTTAATTTTTGATATGTATTTAATTAGCAGCGTATTTTTTATTATGATAAGATTTACCTCGTTAAGCGTATAATGCAGGTTGTTGAACAGAGCATATTTTTTTGTTGATTTCAGTTAGTTATTTAAGCTGAGTATAATAGATACATTTTATTATATACTGCTCTCCGCGCAGAATGCATTTTCATAATATACTGCGTTTAACGCAGAATGCATTTTCATAATAATCACTGCGCTCCGCGCAGAATGCATTTTCACAATACTACTGCGCCCTGCGCAGAATGCATTTTTACAGTAATCACTGCGCTTTGCGCAGAATGCATTTTAACTTTACTCATTTCTTCGTGCGACAAATTTTTTTTGTTTTCTCTTCTAAATTTATTTACCATGATTTCAATGTTATTTCAATGTTTTTCATTATTTTTATGTAGATCTAGATATTTATTTCTCCGTCTTTTCTTATTATTGTTTGTCTCTTTGCTTTAATTATATATTTGGAATTACGGATTGGCAACTTTTTTTCATTTTGGGTTTAATATAATTTCGGTATTATTTAATTTTTATATAATTGCCTCTGTTTTTAGATTTTATTTTCTGTCCTGTAGACATTATTGTGGCTAATTTTTTTTTATTGTTAATTTTAATGGTATTTACAGTGTGAATATGCAGTGTGAATATGCAATATAAATATTGTCATTATGTAATTGTCGTTGTTTTTATTCTTCCGGGAAGGGTAATAATATTTTTTCTTTTATGATCCTCAGACAATGTCTACGCATTTTTGGCATATCTGTTAAATATTTTTTATTTGATGGATTTTCTCCCAATGCTATTGATACTGCAAATGCTGCTGCAAATATTCCACATGATGTAAGATCTGGCTGCTTGGTTACTTTTTCAAATATTATATTATTTTGTTCCAGATTAGGGTATCGTTTTTCAATGTATTTTTGTTCAAATAATGTTAGATCGTAATAAGAATGTGTATTAAAATACAAACTATCATATATGAAGTATTAAACCATCATAGTAAATACAGTGCCAGTGGTTACCGCAATGCTGACCTCCGACAATCTGAACATCGGAAGTAAAGATCGGTTTAATCCAATGTAAATTTATTATGAAAAGAACATCAACACGAGAAAATGTAGTATATCTTTCTATTATCATCATAATTTCATTTAAAGGTCGATCATCTAACCACGAATTTTCTCCTAACACGTTCTCTTCAATTGTTTGTGGCAGTGGATAAATAAGATTATCTATGTTGAAATCATTATTTTCAATTTTATCATCTAATGTTATACATTTTTTTGGTACATCTGTATTTTTTTCACTAGTATGTGGAGACTTAATGTTGATTGACAGTTTCTCTGAATTATATTTATTCTCCTTATTAGAAAGAACATTTTCTTCAAATAAAGTCTTCACACTTGCTATTGGTATCCCACTTTGCTCGTTTAATCCAATAAAAATAGGTTTATGGTCTGAGAAAAAAGTTTCATATACTCCAGCAGTGTAATTAAATATTCGATCAGATATAAATATTACATCGATTTGCGTATTAAAATTTGTAGTTGAAACGTACGTTGAAAGGGCACATTTAAAATTTAATTTTTCTAAATGTTTTTCCAAAAATCCTCCATCATTATGCGAATCGTAGTTAAAATCACCTATTACAATCTTTTCATTACCTAATGATTTTCTCAAAATATTACTTAATTCATAAGTAAAGGCTGTATTAGTTACTGATGGTGACTTATAACCTGTAATGACTTGTACTTCATTTACAGTTAGAAGTATTAAGTCAATATGTCGATGTTGTCCATTTATTGTTTCATCTTTTTGTACATGTCCATTAATATTTCCGTTCAGTTCTTTTCTTATAAAACATATTATTCCTCTTGTTGATCGTTTGTCATAATTATCTGAACGAAAAATAATATTAAATCCTTCTAATGTAAAATTATCTTTTGCTATTGTTTGTGTTTCTGAAAAAATTAAGAGGTCGGCTTGTGTTTATACCATTTATCACAATTTATATTGGTAATATTTTTATTCAAAGATCGTACGTTCTGGTATATAATTTTTATTATATTTCCTTTTATAACTTTTGAGTACGCTAATTCAAGAATTTTCTCTTGTTTAAGTCTTTTTATTTCCAATTCCAAAGAATTTTCTGGGGATGGTTTTTTTGGAGGTATAAAACGACCCAAAATGTATAAGTTTGATATTTTAGTTACTCTACTTACAATTAGTGCTACGTACAACATTGATCTCGTCATACGATCATTATTTCTCAGATCAATGCATACTTTCTCATAAGTTTGGCCTTGGCTTTTATGAATTGTTAAAGCTTCAGCAGGCGTAATTGGAAACTGTTCTCTTATAATTTGGTACCCCATTCTATCATTAACATTCAATATGACAGAAATTCGTGATAAAGGAACTAAACACATTTCCATACAATTTTCACTCATATACTTTATGTATGGTCGTCTTTGCTCAACACCAACCTTATCATTATGAAAATCTAGCCATATTTTAACTGGTTCTACGGTACCTGGTTTAAATGTTATATACTTCAAAATTCCACAAGCTCCATTAACTAGGCCATCTGCAATATCTACATTATTGGTTATCATATAGTTGATTCCAATTTTTAATGTGATTTTAGAATCTAAACCACTGCATTCTGTTCTTTTTTTATTTTTTAATGATGTTAGAAGTTTATTTCTCGTTTTACTATTTACTTTTCCTAAAATTAAGTCTATTGCTTTAAATTCATAAGCAATTCCATCTTTTAAATCTATCTTCAATTTATTATAAATATCCACCAAACGATTGTCAGCATATAACCTTACGGCGTCTATAGGGATGTCATCTTCTGTCGTTTTTCTTGATCTTATTAGATCAATATTGTTTTCAGACATTGTTCCTCTCGCAAGATTGTTAAGTGCTTTAATAAAATTTTTATCTTCTTTTTGTCTCATTATTTCCGTTAATTCAAATTCGCTCCATAATACATTTTCTGAAAAAACGCTTAACATGCATGATTTAGGTGGGAGATATATCGAAGTATCCATAACCGGTGGTAATTGATAAAGATCTCCTACCATCAAAACAGAAACCCCACCAAAGCTTCTGTCTCGACCCATTATTTGTCTTAATCGTGTATCAATTCGACTAAACATCGTACTACCCACCATCGATATTTCGTCTATAATTAATAATTTTAATCCAAATAAATTCTCTCGTATAGTATTAGCCACATCTTCTGACAAGTCTGGCATTTGTCCTCCGTATTGTGTTACTGGCAAAGCAAAAGCTGTGTGTAACGTTGCTCCACCTATTAAAAATGCTGCTTTGCCAGAGGGTGCACATAATAATACTTTCACTTTATTATTATTTTCACCAGGCATATCATCAAAGTAATTCAGCAATACCTGATAAATCGCATTAATCACAGTGCTTTTTCTCACACCAGCAGATCCGCTTAAAAATAGTCTAATTGGTAACTTTCCATTCTTGAAACAATATAAAACATGCATTGTAATTTCTCGTTGTTTATCATTTAATTCGCGAAGTATATTCATCATTTCTTCTTTTGTAACTTTAGATGAACTACTTATTTTCTCTTTATTTTTATTTAAGCCATCTGCAATACCAGTTTGAGTAAATATAACTACCTCTTGCTCCTTTTCTACATTTGTTTTTATACAAGATTCTACTTCTTCATCTTCAATATCTTGTTGATCTTTTTGTGCTTGATCTAATGCATCGTTAATTTCTGCATCATCTATAACTGAGTATTTCTTTCTATTCTCTTCTATTTTTTGAATATTTTCTATATAAATTCGCTCACAATCTTGTGTCTCCACATCGTTTAATTCATTTTTCCATGGCAAAAATAATAAAACTTGTTCCCTGAAATAATTATATCGATCTTGTTGCAATTTATATCGATTAAATCTAATAATTTTCAAGTTATTTCGTTGTTTAATTTCACTGTTTTCATTATATTCGTCATCGCTATCACTTCTATTTGTATAAATTTTATGTTCTAAATTCGCCACAAAATCAGCAAGACAAACATCTGGATATTTAGAATAATTCCGATTCTTATACTTTTCGATAATATTTTTGTAATAGATATCCGTTGAATTTTCGCTAATTTTTTTAAAATGTTTTTTGTTTTTCAACATTCGTACACGCTCTTTTTGCGGAGAAGTGTTAATATAAATAACAACTCTACTACACAATGAAAGTGGTAAACCAAGAACGTGATAAACTGCTTCTTGTGCAGACATAGTATTACCGTTTATGAAAATGTTAGCAATCTTTCTAAACTTCCGTCTAATATCTAAATTTCCATTTTCAAATTCTTTTGATGCTTCTCTTAACCCTATTCACTCCAACCATGCCCTTTCGTGTCCCACGAGTTTCTAACAGTCGTTTGTTCCGGAAAACAAATGATCGTCAGATAATCCCCCCCCCTAAAAATGTTGTTATAGTAGGGAACATCAGGTAGAAATTTCAAAGTCCTAGCTCATTTACTCTCGAAACGGCGAACAATCAAAATCTCGGTGGGACACGAAAGTGCATGGTTGGAGAATTAAAGGGGCGGAAAAAACGTTGGAGTGAATAGGGTTAATAATCGTGATAGGCCTGCATCGACTTTTGTAACATAATTAATCATATACAAAGCGCAACTATATGGATCTAAAACAAATTGTATATCCATATTTGATTCAAGAAGTGTCAATATCACTTTGTTGTACGCATTAATGGCAACTTCGTTGCTTTGTCTTTTTAAGAAAATCTTAGTTCTTGATAAAGTGCTTCTGATTGCATGAATGTAATCTCCTTCGGTCATTTCTAAACGTTCTAACATTTCCTGGAAAGAGATTAGTATATTTTTTAGTATATTTTTTTCAAAAAATTCTTGCATCATCTCTTTAATTTTTTTTATATTTGATTTGTAATTTTTAGTCTTCTCCTTTTCTTCTAAGGGTTTAAGAATCAACGTATTTTTCATAACAAACATCGGAAAGTTAAACCTACACAAATATTTATTTCTTCTACTTTTGTAACATGTCGGCTTATGTCGATGTTTCTGCAAACGTATTAATGGATTTTTATCGTCGTAGTGACAAGTAATGATTTTATTAATCCACTTTATTAACTTTCCATTTTCGTCATCATCTTCTTCATTATAAATTAGAGCATTTTTGCAATATAAAAGATTATGCGTATGAACTGATCCTCTAGCTTGAAATTCTCTCCTCTGAAAGTAATCAACAACATAATTTTCTCCAAATGGACCATGTTCATTTTGCAATATCGTCATAATCTGATTGAATCTTTCTTCTATATATCGTACACACGTTACCGGATCTTCTCTGATCAACTTAGTTTTCTCTGCCATATCCAAATTTATAGCATCATGAATGCTGATGTTTTTATTTTCTTGTAATTTGTATAAAATTTTTAATAAATCAGGATTTTTGTGTTCACATGCAGAAAAGGTAATAAACAATGTTGGAACTCCACATTGTCTAATCATACCAAGTAAATGCTTCTTCTTGCTTTCCCAATATGATAGTGACGACCTCACTTGTTTCAAAAATCTGTATCCATCGTCATGACGGATAGAATCATTTTAAAAATTCTGATCTTTAATTTTTTTAGCAATTAAGTTTTCATTTCTCTTCACTCTCCTAAAGCAAATATTTAAATTTGAAATTACTGATCTTTCCAATTTTTGTTTAGCCATAAATAAAATCCTTGTAGGTTGACACGATCTTCTGTCTGTATGTTTGGCTTCAAATTTAATTCTTTCAGAGTATGACAATTTATTTTTCTTATCTAGAATGTCTCCTCCATAAATTTTTGGAAAGCACAATTTATCAATATATTCCGTTAAATGCCAAGATACTGGAAATTTGTTTTGTCCCGGTGCTATAATTGCTATATTTTCAGATATTTCTTTATTCCTATCTATAATGAGAACTTCGTCAATTGGTTCGAAAGAAACCGATTCTTCAGAATCTGAATTATTGTCATGTTCTTCTAAATTTAATCGATTTATTGCATTCGTGCAGCTATGGCACTTATCATTATTATCTACAATAAAATCCAACTCTGCATTAAAATTTTTGTTATATTTTTTAAAGAACTCATCGTCAATTTTTATATTGTTTTTTATATACAAAGGAGTATGTCGTAAATATTCCAAAGCTTCACAAATTTTAGCTGGTTTTATGGTTTCATACATATAATCAGACTTGTGTTCTAGGTTCCTTTTTAGCTTTATTTGTATAGTCGACATTTCATCAAAACTTCTAGGTAAAATATTTATCATCTCATTGATTTCAACCGGAATATTAACAATACTTCCTTTTAATGATAATTGTGGGTTAATAGCAAACGGTTGTAATGCTTTTATTTGCATGAATGGTATATAGGGTGATACCATTCTTTCTTCAATCGCTGTCAAATCTGTTACGACTTTTGGCACATTATTGAACCTTAAATCTTCGTTTGCTCTTGTTTTTGGAAGCTGTCCTAATGTGATATATCTTTTACAAGTCTTACACATATATTCCGATGAGTTATTGATAATTTTATTAATGAATTCATCAATATCCATTGTTGTGCCAATCAACTTATTTCGTATTTTGATAATACTAAAATGCTCTACAGATAAAAAAAAAACATTTTCACAACAGACGCAAACTATATCAGGTCCAATTTTTCTGTTTTTAAAAAACTTTATTAACAATGAATAATAATAGTATTCATTATCTGTAATTTCATTTTTTATCTTCATCTGAACATAATTATCGTAGTTTTCTCTATATTTAAAAAAATCATCTAACCTTAACAATCTTTTACGTTCAATATCTTGTCTTCGTTGTTTTTTGACGAACTTTGGATCTTCCAAAAACTTTCTTTTTTAAATAATATTATTTAATTCATTATTCAATGATTTGTATTCAGAATTGGTACGTAAAAATCTAATTCTTTCTTTATTTTTGATTTGCTCATTTATACGATAAATTTCAACTTTTCGAATGACTTTCATTCTTTCTACATTTTTTTCTTTTTCCGATTCTCTATATAATGGTTTTTCTCGAATAATTTTCATTCTTTGTAGATTTTTGTCTCTTTCTGCTTCTTTAAACACTTGATTTTGACGTTTATTTATTATTCTTTGCTGATTCCAGTCTCTTTCTTTCTTTTTATACATAGGATCTTGACGTATTTGCGTTATGCGTTGTTTGTTTTTTTGTCTTTCGGCTTCCTTGTATGACAAAGGATCCATTCGTATTCTTTTTATGTGAAAGACACATAACAGAGTGATTGCGAGTAAATTACCTGATTGAATAACGTATTTTTTATATTTAATGAATTTTTCATTCAGTCGAGATAGCATTGGAAATCGAAAAAAATCCTGGACACGATTTTTTTTGTATGTTTCGAAGGGTCATAAGTAATCTAAATTCGGATTTTTTATTAGAAGGGTGATTTCGTTTTTTATTAAATATCTCACTTATTTTCAACTTCAGACTGAAAGTGATAATAACCAAACTTGTGGAAAATTAAATTCTCTACAATTTTTGTCCTTATCTTTTTTTACCTAGGATCGATATTTTCGAACTTAAACACAAAAGTGGGGAGTGAAATTTTTTTATTGCATTACCTCGTTTATTTTTAACTTTAGCGCATAAACTATAATAACTAGTTATAGGGAATAAGTTATGGAAATAAGTTGTACGGAATGAAATTCTGTATAAAGTTGGTCCTTATCCTTTTTCCTCTAGGGTTGATATTTTCGAACTGACCCTCCGAAACATACAAAAAAATCGCGTACAGGACTTTTTGCGTTTTCAGCGACTTTTTCTGTCTATCTCAACTGGACTATTTATGGAATATGATACAATTATTTAAAAAATGAATTATTTTTATGCAAATTCGATGCATCTTCTGCAAACTTTAAATGCAGCTATAGATTTTATGAGTTGATGAAACCGTTGGACAACGTGCTTGAAACTAATTCGTATGTAGTGTTTTAATTTTTACTATAAAATATGTAATTTACTATAAAATATGTAATCTATATATATAAGTACCGTCGTCTGTCTGTATGTCTGTCTGACCGCGAACTACTTATTTGTTAGTGGACCGAATTTTTACCAAAGGTATATGAAGTAGGGGTAGAATTTCCCGGGGAGTGCCATAAAGTGTATAGATTTTTGTTACCGATTTTCTGGAAACCGGTTTTTTAAATTTTTCCAATTTTTCGGGAAATAATTGACCGAATCTCATTCGTTAGTGGACCGAATTTTTACCAAAAGTATATGAAATAGTGGTAAAATTTTCCGGGGAGTGCCATGATGTGCATAATTTTTTGTTACCGATTTTCTGGAAACCGGTTTTTCTAATTTTTCTAATTTTTCGGGAAATAATTGACCGAATCTCAAAGAATTATAGATCAAACAGGGGTAGAATTTTCCGGGGAGTGCTATAAAGTTTATAATTTTTCGTTACCGATTTTTTTGGAAGCCGATACTGAAATTTTTTCAATTTTTCGGGAATTAATTGACCGAATCTCAAAGAATTGTATATGAAGTAAGGGTAGAATTTTCCGGGGAATGCTATGAAGTGTATAATTTTTCGTTACCGATTTTTTTGGAAACCGGTTCAGAAATTTTTCCAATTTCTCGGTTCAAAAATTTTAATAATTTTTCGAGGATAAGTTTAATTGCCACTGAAAACCAGTTCGGATCTATATATATAAGTACCGTCTTATGTCTGTCTGTCTGTCTGTCCGACCGCGAACTACTTATTTGTTAGTGGACCGAATTTTTACCAAAAGTGTATGAAATAGGGGTAGAATTTTCCGGGGAGTGCTATGATGTGTGTATAGTTTTTTGTTACCGATTTTCTGGAAACCGGTTTTGCTTCCTCATGGAGGAAGCTTTGTTTTCATAAATTTCGTATATGAACCTTTGATTGCGTATAAAGTTGGGTCTAATCAACCAAATTTAAATGAATTATGTATGAAATAGGGGTAGAAGAAACCAAAGAAAAGATTGGTTTTAAGTTTTTGATGCTAATATGTTCAGAGTGTTATAAAACGTCGAAATATTGCATTAAAAAAATGTCCGTATGTGTGTGTGTGTGTGTGTGTGTGTGTGTGTGTATGTGTGGATTTGATGTCCGTGGTTGCTCTAACTGCATTTATATATCGGGCTGTTTTTTTTTAATCGATAGAGTATTATTCAAGGAAGGTTGGTATTGAATTTGGCGATAATCGGTAAAGGGGTTCTTTTTTAAAAAAAATTTGAATTTTTTTAGAAATGCCCGTGCTTGCTCTAACTTTTGCAAATTTTGAAATATTGGGCTATTTCTAATTTTATTATATTCTTCAGTCTTTTCTACCCCTATTTCATATATAATTCTTTAAGATTTGGTCCGGGGAGCGCCAATGATGTGTACAGTTTTTGGTTACCGATTTTCTAGAAACCGGTTTTTCTAATTTTTCCAATTTTTCGGGAAATAATTGATTGAATCTCAAAGAATTATATATGAAGTAGGGGTAGAATTTCCCGGGAGTGCTATAAAGTGTATAATTTTTCGTTACCGATCTTTTTGGAAACCGGTTCCGAATGACCGAATCTCAAAGAATTGTACATGAAGTAGAAGTAGAATTTCCCGGGGAGTGCTATAAAGTATATAATTTTTCGTTACCGATCTTTTTGGATTTTTCCGGAAATAATTGACCGAATCTCAAAGAATTGTATATGAAGTAGAGGTAGAATTTTCCGGGGAGTGCGGGGAGAGGGAAAAAAAAGAAGCAAATACTTTTTATCGCCGCGAATAAAAGCGTCCACCCGTTGAGTAATTCGGGGATGGTATAATTTAGGCAATCCGGGAACTGCCATAAAGTGTATAATTTTTCGTTACCGATTTTTTGGAAACCGGTTCCGAAATTTTTTCAATTTTTCAATAATTGACCGAATCTTAAAGAATCATATATGAAATAGGAGTAGAAAGAACTAATAAATGTAATAGAATTAGAAAAATTGCTAATAATAAAGGGGTTTCCAATTTCTGTAAAAAAAAATTTACGTGATTGCTCCAATTTCCGCAAACTTTGAGATATCAAGCTGAATTTTTTTTATGGATAATTTTTATGGATAATTTTTTGTTACCGATTTTTTGGAAACCGGTTTGGAAATTATTCAAATTTCGAGAAATAATAAGTATTAATTGACCAATTTTCTTGAAAACAGTGCCAAAAGTTTTTTAATTTTTGAAGGATAAGTTTTATTTTTTATTAATGGATAATTTTTTATTAATGGATCAATTTTCTTGAAACCAGTGCCAAAATTTTTCTAATTTTTTGTTGATGATCTTGATGAAACCAAAAGATTACTAATTCTATGGGGATGGCTACTATGGGGTTGAAAATTGGAGGTTTCATGGGGTTCTATTGGTGCTCCTAATTAATGGGTGAGTTTGGGGAGAGGGAAATAGATTTTTCGCCCGCGCTTCGCACGGCGTGCGCCGTGCGGACGACGCGGACGTCAGCACTGTGTATATATGCGGAAGAATTGAGGGGACGGCCCTTGATATGAGCCTCTGACAGTCTTCCCCGAAGTGAGGATACTGCCAGGAGCGCGCGCGAGGTGCTAGCGAGGAATTCGTCGTCCAAGAGGAGCGCGCGCGCGCGCGCGCGCGCGCGCGAGAGAGAGAGAGAGAGAGAGAGAGAGAGAGAGAGAGAGAGGAGAGAGAGAGAGAGAGAGAGAGAGAGAGAGAGAGAGAGAGAGAGAGAGAGAGAGAGAGAGAGAGAGAGAGAGAGAGAGAGAGAAGGAGAGAGAGAGAGAGAGAGAGAGAGGAGAGAGAGAGAGAGAGAGAGAGAGAGAGAGAGAGAGAGAGAGAGAGAGAGAGAGAGAGAGAGAGAGAGAGAGAGAGAGAGAGAGAGAGAGAGAGAGAGAGAGAGAGTAAAACGGTCCCGCAAATGGACGGCCTACGTCGCGGTGTCGTCGTCCTCGCGCTCGTCCGCGCCGCGGTCGTCCTGGCGAACGGCTACGCGCTGAACGCCGCCGACGAGGACGCTGCGCGGGACGGCGACTACGTCACCACGTCCTACACGCACTACGAAGACCTGCGACGACTGTTCGATTCCCTGGCGCAACGATATCCGCACCTCGCGCGGGTGTTCTCCATCGGGAAGTCGGTGGAGGGCCAGGGTGTGCCAGACTAGAGTCAAGCTCAACAGGGTCTTCTTTCCCCGCTAATTTTTCCAAGCCCGTTCCCTTGGCAGTGGTTTCGCTAGATAGTAGATAGGGACAGTGGGAATCTCATTAATCCATTCATGCGCGTCACTAATTAGATGACGAGGCATTTGGCTATTTATATCACGCCATCGGCGCGTCTTACCGCTTCGGGACAGTGCGGTTCCTGCTAACAACGGGACCTGGCTGAGCGATCCTGCAGGTTAACGATTGGATCGCTCATCTTCGCAACAGGTTGCCCAAACAGTAAGTGTTCAAATTAGGAGCCAAAAGCTACAACGACGCCATCTATGGACGAGCGACGTTACTAACACGAGACGTGCACGGGGACTTACTGCGTGCGCACCTACCACACACACACAATCATCTCCCCAGAATCAAGCTCACGATTCACGATATTACACGTGTTTTCTCTAAGTATCTTACAGAATAAAGCTCAGTATCTTAATCATAATTTTTGTACGGAGTTATTCATTGCCCTACAGCAATAGCCAACAGATTATGGGCCCAGGCTTAAAATTAATTAAGATCATAAAGGCAATACAAGAAGAATAAAGTCGCATAAAGTAAGGTACAGGTTAAGACGTTATAAGAGAGCACGAAAATGGCGGAAACACCTCGTGTGATGATCGCCAAGCTGAACAACGACAATTACGAGTCATGGAAATATAAAGTTGAGTTACTACTCATAAAAAAGGCCTGTGGGACGTCGTGAGCAAGGCGGCACCAGCACAACCAGAGGCAGCGTGGCTAACCAAGGACGCGCAGGCAAGAGCGACGATCGGACTCCTGGTGGAGGATAACCAGCTCACACATATTCGCAGTAAGACAACAGCGGCGGCAACTTGAAAGGCACTACGAGACTACCATCAAAAATCTTCACTATCAAGTAAGGTTATTCTACTAAAGAATCTATGCAGCATGAAACTCGCAGAAAACGGTAATATGGAAGAACACATTATTAATATGTCAATAATAAAGGATAAATTAGAAGCTATCGGAGAGAATATAAAAGAAGAACTGTTTATTGCAATGATACTTGGTAGTCTTCCAGATTCGTATAACAGTTTAATGAACGCACTCGAAAGCAGACCGGAAGAAGATTTAACTCTTAGTATGGAAAAAGGAAAGCTTATCGATGAATATCGTAGAAGAATAAGCAATTCCGCTGGAGCGAATGAAATGCAGGACAAAGTTTTAAAGACGCGAGACAGTGGAAAATACACGAAACCACGACAGGATCTTGCAGAATGTTTTTTCTGTAAGAAGAAAGGGCATATGAAGAAGGATTGCAGAAAGTACAAAGCTTGGAAAGAGAAGAACGAAAAGGCGAATACAGCAACCGCGGATAAGGACGATAAGGATAATCTTTGTTTTAGCACAAGCAATGAAGACGACTCAAGGAAATCATGGTACGTTGATTCGGGCGCCACAAGTCATATGACGAATAGCAGAGAGTTCTTCGACAAAACGTTCACAAGCGTGGAAGATAAAGTTACAGTAGCAAACGGAAAGGAAGCTAAAGTAATGGGTATAGGATCAGGAAGAATTAAGTATTATAACGGAAATACTATGAAGACAATTACATTGAAAAATGTCCTATATATACCAGGTTTACACAGTAATTTACTATCAGTAAAGAAAATTACAGAAAACGGATTCACAATAGAATTTAAGAAGGAAGTATGCAACATACTGGAAGATAAGAAGATAATTGTTACAGCAGAAAGCGTAGGAAACTTATATAGGCTCAGGACGGAGCATAAGGCATTATCATCAATGAAGACACATTCGGATAAATGTATTCATACATGGCACAGGAAGCTAGGACATAGGGATCCGGACGCAATAAGGAAACTAGCACAAGAGAACATGGCACACGGAATTACACTACAGGACTGTGGAATTAAGGAAGTATGCGAAGACTGTATCCAAGGAAAAATGAGTAAGAAGTCTTTTCCAAAAGTGTCAAGTAGACAAACAAAGGATATCTTGGAGATCGTACACAGTGATGTTTGCGGCCCCATGCAAACCATTACGCCAGGTGGAAAAAGGTATGTTTTGACAATGATCGATGATTATAGCGGATATACGGAAGTATTTTTACTAGCACACAAATCGGAGGTTTTCAGATATGTCAAAGAGTACATCGAAGCAGTCAAGACAAAATTTAACAGGAAGCCCAAGATATTGAGGTCTGATCGCGGTAAAGAATACGTGAATAAACAAATGGCGGATTACCTTAAGGAGGAGGGTATCAAGATGGAACTTACGGCACCATTTTCACCACAACAAAATGGTAAGGCCAAAAGAAAGAACAGGTACTTGATTGAAATGGCTAGATGCATGATTATCGACAGTGGTTTGGCCAAGAAGTACTGGGGTGAAGCTGTAGTTACGGCTAATTACATGCAAAATAGATTGCCGACTAAATCTGAAGACAAAACACCATACGAAAAATGGCATTCACAGAAGCCAAATTTAAAGGACATACACATTTTCGGATACATAGCATATGTAAAGGTTCCAGATGAGTTAAGGCGCAAATTAGATAATAAAGCGAAGAAGTTACATTTCGTAGGGTATAGTGAGCAGTCGAAAGCATTCAGGTTACTAGATAAAGAAACAAGCAAGATTGTTATCAGTAGAAATGTAATATTTCTGGACGGCAAGCAGAAACAGGAGGAGCATAGCAAAGAAAAAGAAATTGAAACATCAGAGGAAGAAATGGAAATCATCCGAAAACTAAAACAGGCGATTAAGGAAGATGAAAGGAAAGAAGAAAAAGAAAAAGAAGAAGAAGAAGAAGAAAACAAAGAAGACGAGATAGAACAGTCAACAGAAGAACCAGGCATAACAGAAACACCACGAAGAAAATCAAGCATAGCAAAGAAAAGGAAATTGAAACATCAGAGGAAGAAATGGAAATCATCCGAAAACTAAAACAGGCGATTAAGGAAGATGAAAGGAAAGAAGAAAAAGAAAAAGAAGAAGAAGAAGAAGAAAACAAAGAAGACGAGATAGAACAGTCAACAGAAGAACCAGGCATAACAGAAACACCACGAAGAAAATCAAAGCGAAAGAATAAAGGAATCCCACCATCAAGATTTGGTGAATTTGCTGGAATGATAACGACACATGAAGATGACGAGCCAAAGACGATTGAGGAAGCACTAGCAGGAAAGAATAAGTGTGATTGGAAAAGGGCTCTTGACGAAGAATATGAATCATTAATCGCAAACAAGACGTGGGAGTTAGTAGAAGAACCAGAGGACGTAAAAATTATAAGATGTAAGTGGATATTCAAACTCAAGAAGGATGAAAAAGGAAAAATAATCCGTTATAAGGCAAGATTGGTTGCACTTGGATATGATCAAGAGTACGGAATAGATCATCATGAAGTCTTTGCACCAGTGGTCAAGCAGACGACGCTAATGACTCTATTAACTATAGCAGGCAGAGATAAATTACAAGTGCAACACTATGATATAAAAAATGCATTCCTAAACGCAGATTTGACGGAAACAATATATATGCGACAATCTAAAGGATATGAAGTTAAAGGAAAGGAACACTACGTGTTAAAGTTAAACAAAAGTCTATATGGCTTGAAACAGTCAGCAAACTTGTGGAACAAGAACATTTCGGATAAACTAGAGAAATTAGGGTATACACAAGGCCAAGCTGATCCATGCCTTTATATAAAGTGTAATAAAGGTATTATATGCTACGTGACGATCTACGTGGACGACATCATAATAGCATCTAACAGCACGGAAGAGATAATCAAGTTAGAAGAGGTACTATCAAATACATATACACTAACAAAACTAGGAAGAATTAAAGAATACTCAGGAATCCAGATAGAGAGGGACAAAGAAGGGGTCTACTACTTGCATCAAAGGAAGCACATATATAACATTCTAAAGACTTATGGACTAAAGGATGCAAAAGGATCCAAGATACCACTAAGTGTCGGATATGAGAGCCTAGAAGATAACAGATTGCTGCAGGATAACAAAAACTTTCAGAGTCTAATCGGAAGTTTACTATACATAGCTACATCTACACGACCGGATATAAAGGCCAGCGTTGCAATATTAAGCAAGAAGTTAAACAATCCGACAGAAACAGACTGGATAGAAGCCAAGAGGATTGCAAGATACCTGAAGTATACAGATAATTATAAGCTCAAATTGGGAAGTAACAGTCAAAGGAATAAAGGACTCATAGGCTACGCAGACGCAAACTGAGCAGAGTCTAAGGCAGACAGAAAATCGAATAGCGGGTTAAGTATTATGGAGGCACAATCAGTTGGGCTTGCAGGAAACAATCCTGTGTGGCGCTGTCATCCGCTGAAGCAGAATACATCGCGTTGAGTGATGGATGTCAAGAGATGTTATGGCTGACAAAATTACTGCAAGACTTCCAAGAAAATATAAAGCTACCAGTGAAGATATACGAGGACAACCAGAGCTGCATCAAATTGGCCAGCAACCAAAAATTCAGTAAAAGATCCAAGCATATTGACACGAAGTATCATTTCGTAAAGGATCTAAGCAAAGGTAACAAAATTTTACTTGAATATTGTCCAAGTGAAGATATGCTTGCAGACATGCTGACAAAAGCGATACATCAAGTGAGGCTCCGGAAACTGTCAAAGGCGGGTGGACTGGTATCACCTAACGATGAAGATGACGTCATTGAGGAGGAGTGTTCAAATTAGGAGCCAAAAGCTACAACGACGCCATCTATGGACGAGCGACGTTACTAACACGAGACGTGCACGGGGACTTACTGCGTGCGCACCTACCACACACACACAATCATCTCCCCAGAATCAAGCTCACGATTCACGATATTACACGTGTTTTCTCTAAGTATCTTACAGAATAAAGCTCAGTATCTTAATCATAATCTTTGTACGGAGTTATTCACTGCCCTACAGCAATAGCCAACAGTAAGGATAAGAGATCCAGTGTAACTTTCGTTCTAATTCCATCCTATCTATATTGACTGGGCCTATCTAGCACTCTTGGCAAGTCCTCCCGCAGGAGGGAAACCCATCTGACTGATCTGCCGCGGGATTCCTGCGCACGGGCTGGAAAAATTGTGAAGCAGCGTCCCCAACTTGGGGAAGCGGAACTTGGCCGGCTTAGTGTTGCCGTTACCGCGGGGAGCCACGTGGAGGCGTCCGCCCGTACGCCGTGGCGGTCGGTCGCACGGCTCTGCCGCCGTTCGGTGCCCATGGGCATTGCCCATCCGAACGACTCGCATCACTGATGTCAACGGCAAAAGTGCCGGCATAGCTTAAAATTGGGAGTGTAGAAGGCTCCCAAATAAATAAATAAATAAATAAATATTGCATGGGTGGATCAGATCCCAGACCATCGTTAGTGTATAAAAATCACATCAGTGAGCTACTTGAGCCTTAAGAGAGTCATAGTTACTCCCGCCGTTTACCCGCGCTTGCTTGAATTTTTCACGTTGACATTCAGAGCACTGGGCAGAAATCACATTGTTTTAATTAGACAGTCGGATTCCCCTAGTCCGTGCCAGTTCTGAGCTGAGCGTTGAATGGCGGCCGAAGAGGACGACCACGACGGCTCGCGCCGCCACGGAAGCCTCGCAGCAAGGAAGATCCGCGGGAGGCCAAGGCACGGGACCGAGCTCGGATCCCCGGGACCGGCGCGAGAACGCCGATCGGTTCACCTCGCCCAGGCCCGGCACGTCAGCCAAACCCGCTTCCCGACCAAGCCCGACACGCCCCGCTCCTCAGAGCCAATCCTTATTCCGAAGTTACGGATCCAATTTGCACGCGAAAAATCTAGTTTACTATAAAATATGTAATTTATGTCATATTAATATTGTATTTGTAATTTCAGTTCTTTACTGTTAAGATACAATTTCACATGTTACTAAAACAAGCGATTCAAGCGACGGATTTGTTGCTCGTAATCCAACGGCTATAATTTTTTAATTTGAATTATTTTAACTACGAAGCATATCGCTCAACCGCTGAAACATTAATGCTACTGCTATATTGATCGTGTGTACCAATAAAGACATATAACCTTCTAACCTTGCAGATTCGCAAAATTGAAGAACACTAAAGATGCATTTAGGCGAGGAAAATGTATTTGAAGGAAATGAAGATAAAGTATATAATTATATACTTCATATCAAGTATATTACATAACACGAGTGCCTTCAAGGATATTTTCAATATCAGATTGACGAGAATAAATATTTTTATTCCATGTGCGGTATGTAAATGTAGTGTAAATAAATAACTATTATTTATTTAAAAATGTCCTATAATATCGTGTAACAATTTGTAGAAGATGGAAGTAGTATACTGAAACAAAGTCTGGTATTCAGAATATCTTTGAAAGTACCGTGTTTTGCTACAAGATCTGCGTCACAAATGGTTTCGCACAGTCCACACGTCATAAAACTCATGAATACCTATAAAACATAATATTTCAATCTAAAAATTCATATGAAAGATATTACAATAGTTATTTCAATTAAACTATTTATTTTGTGTATAATATACTTAATTACTTCATCTTCATTTCTTTTGAATACATTTTTTTCACTTAAATGCATCTTTATAAATAAATAAATAAATTTTTATTAACGGGAAAAATTTATGTTTATCTACTTCTTTCAATGCAAATTAATTTCAATTTTGATTTAATTGTGAAACATTGATGCTACCGCCATATTGATCGTGCAGTGTACCAATAAAGACACATAACCTTGCAGATTCGCCAAACTAATTTCTTTTGAATACATTTTCCTCGTTTAAATGCATCTTTATAAATAAATAAATAAATTTTTATTAACGGGAAAAATTTATGTTTATTTATTTCTTTCAATGCAGATTAATTTTAATTTTAATTTAACTTTTTATATTTTTCTAATTCTTTGGACTAGAAAAGATGAAATGTAAAGTAAACCAAGATTATTATGTCTTTCTCGGTACACACGATCGAATACAAAAAATGAAGAAAATCTTAAAAGAGTTGGGAATAGAAAATCTTATAGACGTCTTTGAAAGTAAGTATAGAGAGAGATTTTTTAAACTGTTACGTGTCTTATTTACAAAATTTTTTTTCTTTTAACACATAAAAACCTATTTTCTTTTAAATTTTTTAAAAGATATAAACTTGATAATTAAACAAGAACAATTGTAAAAATTTAATTTAAAAAATTTTAAAACTCGTGAGAAATATTTCCTTTGTTTCAAGAAATATAAATATTCCCCGTAGATAACATTTTCTCATTTTGATGTATTTTGAAATTACATTAAATAACAAAGGTCGATACCGTTCGTAATTTATTCAGGGTCAAAGTTTGAAAGAGCCTATTGTTTTTGCATTGCAACATTTGCAATATTACATCAACGTTGCGAAATGTTAGAAACACTATTATTTTTAATATATTTACTTTTCTTTTTATAAGAAATATGCTATTATAAATTTTTAACACAATTTCAAACAAATATGTTTTTTTAGAATTTTTAAAATTAAATTTTTACAATGTATTTTAACATTTTATCCAATTTCAACATTTTGGCAATTTACATATATTATTTTATCAGATTGCAATTTATTCATCAAATTTATTATTATTATTATTATTAAATTTTATGGATCTCAATTTTGATATTTAATTAGAGCATATTAATAATTACTGAAATAAGTAATTAAATTCTAGAAATACCTTTTCTTATTTTGTCTCTATTTCTCGTTTCTTCTATCCTCTTTTTAGTTCTCCCTTCTTGTTCTTTATCTTATTCTTTATCTATTTTTTATTTTATTCTTTTACGTTCTTTTTTTTCTCCTTTTTTGACGCACAGGGTGTGTAACGTTAAATAAATCACCTATAAAGAATGGAGCAGTTTAAATTTAATAAAAAAATTCTATACGCTATATAAGCGTTACACTATTAAATACATACAGGGTGGGAGAAAAGTATGGAAACCCTGCAAAATCTCGAAAACTATAAGTTTTACAGAAAAATGTTTCACACAAAAGTTGTTTGGTTTCGAGGGGGCCATAAGATGGTACCATTGGTTTGACCTTGGATGGTCGTTTAAAGCTCACGTAAACGACACCTTTAATTTCTTAAATGGAAACCCCTATTTTTCAATGCATATTCTTGTAGCGAATCTCGAGAGCTTTTCAAAACACTATAATAAAGTATTTTTTCATTAAGAACTTTTGGAATTATGAGGCTTGAAAGTTCTAGTATTTTGACATAAAATACAAAATATCTTGTAAAACATTAAGTTTTCGGTAATGTTACCTTAATACTTTTATGCACAGAATAATGAGACGAATCAATTGGTATGAAAAGAAGACATAGTTGCTTTTAAGAAAAAGTATGCAGATGCGTGTTGCAAATTACATATTTTTAATATAGATTATATAGAAAGTAAAGAAAGTACGGAAAAATTCGAGATGATTAGCATAGAGGAGTTAGAGAAAGTGGTCATGGAACTATCAAGGAAAAAAGGCACAGAAGAGGGAATAAGTAGTGATATCTAAAAATCGTCGTTTCCGGTAATAAAAAATAGATTCGTTGATGTTATAAATAGTTCCTTAGAAAAAGGATGTTTTCCGGATAGCTGGAAAACATCCACGATTGTACCGATCCCAAAGGTAGAGAAAGCTAAAAAGGCGAGTGAATATAGACCTATCAATATGCTTCCTATATATGAGAAGGTGTTAGAATTGGTAGTTAAGAAACAAATTGAAGCGTATTTAGAAAATAATGGGATATTATAACAGAGCATCAGTCGGGGTTTAGAAAGAAATATTCCTGTGAAACGGCGATTCAAACAATTATAGACGAATGGAAACTGATAATTAGTGAAGGAGGTATGGTGGGTGTGATTTTTATGGATCTTAAGCGAGCATTTGAAACAGTAGATAGGAAAAAGTTAATAAAGAAATTGTATCAATATGGAATTAGAGGAGCGGTGCTGGAATGGTTGAAGTCATATCTAAATAACAGAACACAGCAAGTTCGAGTTAATGATAAATGGTCAAAGTTATTAGACACAGAATATGGAGTGCCGCAGGGATCAGTGTTGGGACCTTTGTTGTTTATTATATATATAAATGATATAATTAAAGTTCGACCAGAAGGATGTAGTATAAAAATATATGCGGATGATACAATAATATATGTAATTGGTAAAAACAGTGAGGAGATAGAAAGAAAATTAAATACAGCCTTTTCAAAAGTGGAGCAGTGGATGAATATAAATAGGTTAAAAATGAATGCGGGGAAGACGAAATACATGATAATTAGAAGTGGAAGAAAAGAAGTAAGGGATAGTATTAGGGTAAATTGTCTAGATGGAACGGATATAGAGCGTGTGGAAATAATGAAATATCTAGGTATAATTATTGATGACAAACTGCGATTTGAAAACCACTGTGATTATATGCTTAAGAAAGTAGGAAAAAAAACGAGTTTTCTAAATAGAATAGGTAATAGTATATTGCCATATATAAGATGCATTATATATAAGACAATCATAGCGCCTCACTTTGAGTTTTGCGCGACACTGCTAGTCAATATGGGCGAAACACAGCTAGGGAAGTTGCAAATAGCACAGAACCGAGCAATGCGAGTGATACTACAATGTGATAGACGTACCAAAGTGGAACATATGCTCCAAACGTTACAATTTATGTCGGTAAAGCAAAGACTGTATTATAACACCTGTATATTTATTTATAAGATTTTGAACGGCATGTTACCTGAACAGTTAAGAAATAGGCTGCAAGTAGTACAGAGTGTGAGTGGAAGACAAACACGCCAGGC
>NW_027250150.1:0-40174 GCF_030848795.1 Temnothorax nylanderi | reverse complement strand
GCGTTCAGATTTGAAATCATTTCAGTACATCGATTTCCTGATCTAATTTGTCACCAAGATCCTTAAAATCTTGCATCGCTTCACCAGCCTCAAATTTTGAACACCTATTGGATTATCAGGATCATCTTGAGACTCATGCTGTTTTTCCAAATCATCTAAATGTTGTTCAACTAAGCTTCGCAGTTTCAATGGCTTTTTGCACTCCTCTAATTTTCATGATATTGCAATGCTTCCGTAAGATATAACTTTCCCTTGTGAAATGCTTCTGTATAGTATCACATCCGTCTTTAAGATCTTATATTTTCCGCCACGGTTTAAACATGAGCAGTAACGAAAAGAAATAATTTTCCTGCTGCGTATTGACATTATATCTATAGTGATTAATAAGACATCTACGCCGTCGCCGTTTTAGATAATAACCATTCTCCATCATGTAGTATTCAATATTTTTACCTCGTGGTTTATTTTTCAAAATATCATACCACTGTACAAACTCATATAAAAACATAGATTCCAATTCTTTCGGTCTCCGTGGATAATGTTTATCTATTATAGATGGACAAAATATATTGTAGAATCTCCGTCAAGAACTTCAATTTCCTTATAAGTTTTAACTTTTCTACGTCGTATCTGATTAACATCTAACCATTTTATAGTCGTATTTGGATCAGTCCCCCATAAAGAATTACTTAGCAATGCATCACAAGCTTCAAGACTTCCACATTCCCTATGACTCGTGGCTCGCAAAACATATTTCCAAAGTTTTGTACACAACGATTCCTTTTTCTCATTTTTACTATCAAGGACAGCATCAGATATTTCACTTTTTCCTGGTTTATTTACGTACTTACAATTAGTGATATACCAAGTAAGCAACATGGATGATTCACTTACATATTGTATATCGACATTTCCTTCTAATAGAGTAAGAAGAATAGGATTATAATCATTTATATTGATCTCAGCATGTTTTCGAGGAAGATAGTAAAGCCTACTTCTATGTGTTCAATCGTTTCCTACCTGCTATCGAACTTATGACATCTTTCAAAATCAACGTTTCCGTGACAGGACGAGGAAACCCGAAACGACACACACGAATCGTTTTGCGTCCTACTTTTTTAGAACGAAGACAATAATCGTTATGTTTGTGTCGTTGATGCGTATTGACCGCCTGTATAACAATGGTGAAATCTTTGGATCTGGCATTTCAAACTTATGTGTTGCAAAATAAATGAGAAACTTCTTCAACAGAAGATTTCCCGATAATTGGCGCACCTTCAATCCAAATTAATAAATGAAAATGTTGTATACCTCTACCTTGGTATTCTCGTCGCCAGAAGTAATGCGCTACTTTTCCGATCGGGTTATCTTTGAAACAAATAAAATCAAGGAATGCTTTGAATTTGGTATCAAGAAACCTTGACGTTGACACGGGATCCTTAGCAACGAGTACCTAATGGGCGTCGAATCGTCAGGCATCATTTACTTCACAAAGATATGCAGCTAAGTCAGGCATCAGCCATTCAGCAGGACTCATGTACGAACCATGTGGCAGGTCCGAACTCTTGCGTCATACATCTTAAATTACTCCTTGGTATACGCCAGTATTGTTCCGTATTCTTATAGTGGCGAATATTGTACTCAAGTTAGATTCTAATACATCTGTCTGTAGTGCTTCTAAATTTTCTGAAGCCGTATAACGCTTAGTTGTACATAGTTCACACACACATTGGTGTGGTGGCACATCATTGGTGGCAATCTTTATTGATTCCTGGCCATACGAATCGTTCCGTGACCAGTCTGTGGTTGCCTTGATTCCGGGGTGCGATAAACCATGTAGGCTTTGGAAAACCTGCTGCGGTATGGCGCTGGTACGAATGGTCGCTGTATTCTATGCGGTGTCGCAGTACAGCGTCGTTGTCGTTCCCGGGATGTTGACCTGTGTTAGTTTAGTGTTGACGTATCGTCCTCCCGAATGGCGGTTAGTTTCTCCGTCCTCGCCTTGTGCTCTTGCTAATTCCTCGTAGTCTACTGCCATGTTATGCTGTCTACTCGCGATATAGGCATCGGCTACCACGTTGTCGGCGCCTTTAATATGACGTATGTCTGTTTTGAACTGGCTTATGAATTCGAGGTGTCGGGCTTGTCTTGGCGAACTCTTCAGCGGGTTTTGTACCATCGCGTATACCAATGGTTTATGGTCTGTATACACGATGAAGTGCTTCCTTCCACTAGATGTTGGGAGTGCTTTATTGCCGCGTATATCGCCATCAGTCTCTATCGTAGGGGCTGTATTTTTGTTTGTGCTTTAGACAGCTTTTTGCTGAAAAACGCCAGTGGCTGTGCCTGTTTTTCCATATCTGGGTGTACTACCGCTCCTATGGCTGTGTCCGAGGCGTCCGTCGTCATGGTTAGCGGGGCGTTGGGTTGTGGGTGGGCTAGGAGCGTCGCCTGGGCAAGGCTCTTCTTACAATGCTCGAAGGCGGTTTCCAGTTCCGGTGTCCATTCGACCGGCGTCTTTCCTTTTTTGTTTTCGGTGAGTACGTCGTTCAATACTGCTTGTTCCTTTGCTGCGTTTGGAACGAATCGGCGATAAAAATTGATCGTGCCGAGGAATCGTCGGAGTTGCTTTATCGTCTCCGGCCACCGGAAGTTTTGTATCGCTTCTACTTTCTCTGGTAGTGGTCGTGTTCCGTCCTTTGAGACGAGGTATCCCAGGAATTCACCTCTGGCACCCCGAAGGTGCATTTGGCTGGATTCAGTCGTATTCCGTACTGTTGCAGGCGCCTGAATACTTCCCTCAGGTGGCGCTTATGCTCTTCCTCGTTGGCGGAAGCTATCAAGATGTCATCGATGTAGGCGTAGCAGAAATCCAGTCCTTGTAGTACTTCGTTGATGAATCGTTGAAATGTTTGTGCGGCATTTCTTAGACCGAACGGCATGTACACATATTCGAATGGGCCGAAGGTGTGATTATGGCCGTCTTCGGTATATCTTCTGGGTGACTGGTATCTGATTGTATGCTCTGACCAGATCTATTGTTGAGAAGGTGGTCTTTCCGTGAAGGGACTGTGAAAAGTCCTCGATATGTGCAGCGGGTACCTGTCCGGCTTGGTCCGCCTGTTTACAGGGCGGTAGTCTCCGCACGCTCTCCATTGGTCCGCTTTCTTGGGGACCATATGCAGTGGTGCTGCCCACGGGCTCTTCGACGGCCGGATTATTCCTTCTCGTTGTAATAGATCGAATTCTATTTTCGCTGCTCTTAGCTTGTCCGGCGCTAGGCGTCTCGGTCTGCAGGCCTCCGGCGGACCTGGCGTGGTGTTTATATAGTGCACGGTATTGTGCGTGCATTCTGGTGTTCCCGTCTGTCGTGTTATCTCGGGAAACTCTTTCAGTATGCGATGGTAGGGTGATTCCTCGTTGATCGCCTTTATCGAAGTGGTGTGCTGCTCCCTGGTGCGTCCTTTCGCGCTTAGGCTGTTTGCCCGTCGACCAGGCATCCTCTTCTGACGTCGGGAACAGGTGGTAGTGTCCCAAGAAATCGAAGTCTATGATCGGTGTTGTGGACGTCCGCAATGATGAATCTCCATGGGAATTCTCGGCGAAGTCCGAAGTCTGGCTGGGAGGTTCGTGCTTCATAGGTCGCTATCGTGGACCCGTTGGCTGCGTAGAGCTCGCACTTCTCTTTTCTACTCCCTTTGTTTCGCTGGTGTGGGTAGACGCTTACGTCCGACCGGTGTCTATTAGGTACCGTGTTTTGGTTTTTCTGTCCGTCAGGAAGAGGCGGCACGGTCGTGGGCTGTCGTTGTTGGCCGCCATCAACAAATGCCCTCCGTGTTTTCCGACTTATTCGACTTGTAGGTGCACGGTTCCTCGCATTTCCGTGCTTTGTCTTTAAAGGTCCGGTGATAGAAACAATGTTCCATCGTAAATCCCTTGGTGCGACCGCGGCTGCGGCTGCGGTTGTGGCTTCGGTCTCTGCTGCGGGAATCTCGATATACTTAGCAGACAAATTTGATATTTCTTATTATTGATTATTTTAATAGTTTGGGAATCGTTTGGGCAAGTTTAGGAATATAGTTTCAAAGTTTAGGAAATAATCGTTTATTTATAATTAATAAAAATTAATTGAGCGTATAGTTAGCAGACATAATTTTAAAACCAATTTTTTTTCTTTTTAAATCAACGTGAAATCATTGGGGAAATACGTCTGTAATGTTTTTAAACGTTTGGGAAATAAGATTTTATCTGAAAATCAAGTTACATGTGCAATAGCTGGACAGTTTCACAATGGTTTGTGAGTCATCCAATCACAACTGAGAATGTGGAAAGTGCTGCTAAAGGGCCGGTCTACAATGAATGTTGTAAGTCGTAAAGCAAGGTCGGTAAATGGCGCGACGGTAGCGACGGTCGTAAGCACATACTACGTTTACGCGAGCGTTACTTCTGTAGTAACTTACAACTGTAGTAATTCACTCGTTTACGCGGAGTAAATTATCGTTAAGTTACTACAAAATCCCGTTACGCGAAGGAATTATCGTAAGTTACTACAAAAGTAACGCTCGCGTAAACGTAGTAACAGTTAATAATTCTTTGACTGCAAAAGTATAAAAGAAACGTTCACTTTCCTAAAATGGTTATTAGCGCTAATTGTTGCATTTTCTTGGTATGTATAGGTAAAGTTATATTATTTTAGAACTCCACAAAAGAAATATGTAATGCGAAATGTATCATTACGCATAACATATTTGTAATTTGAAATGTATAATTTTTGTATCATTTTCTGTTTAGGTTATTATGCTACATATAATGCTGAAAGCAGCATATATGCTCAGCAAAGTCCAACCCCACGTCCGTGCAAAATAACGTGAGCCACGTGCTGAGCGGGCAACATCTTAGATGGCTAACGGGGCAATGGCAAATCCTCTTGGAGTAAAAATGAAAAATATCGAGGTAATAAAACTTTTATGACCACTTAATAAGTATTATACTATTTAACTCCGAAGTCTAATCAACAACAAATCTCAATTTCTTTAGGGCGAAATTGGATATCGGCTTACTAGCTGGGATTTAAGGTTCTGTCGAGACTGGAAATGACAAAGAGGCAATCCGCCCATTATGGAGAATATCCATCAAACTCTGTTCGAATTTGTTAGTATTTGTCCCTTTGAAGCAGCTCGGGATGTTCTTACACATTACGAAGTGCTGCAGTGCTCCAGGTCGTTGGTTGTCTTATATTCCGAAGAAGTCTCGATAGGTAGCTAACGTGTTTTCATTAATTAATTTACAAGATTTGCGCGAGTTTTGATAGCTTATTTTTTGCTTTCTCGCAGAATCTTGCAACAATTGAAGTCACCAGTCGCTAATCAACACGCTCGTGCTTTAGTAGTTCTCTCAGACATCTCATAAATAAACACTTTTCTGTCAGAGGTACGGAAATATATAGTTTTATTAACAAGTTCAACAATTGATATGCATACTGTTTTATTAGGATGATGGATCTCTGCAGAGAATCGCACTTAGCCTGCAGGAATCTTTCGGGGAGAATGGGTATGCTTTAAACGGTCGGGGCTATAGTGGCACTTGCGGCACGGCCGACATTTCCTCTTTTGCTGTCACAGAGGGCTAGATTTGTTCGCTATATGGTAACATAAACAATGCGCAAAGTAAAATTAGATAATAATTAATTAAATAATTTAATAATTTAATAATTTAATAATAAATAATTAAATAATAGAGAAATAATTTGTCTTGTTAAAATAGGTGTCACACTGTGAAACAAAGAGTTCTAAAAAAGCATTGTGGAATTACCTAGAAAAATTCGACTGGTACGCTGGTAAGTATTTGTATATAAAAAATGTTAGTCCTAATTATATTTAAATCTATACAATAATGAAAATATATAGTGACTAATGTCAAAACAGCCTATAAACTTACGCACATTTAATTATTTTTCGATTTAGCGATTGAATACATATTTCGATAGAAAATTTCCTTAGCTTTTTAATGCCACTTTATTTTTTTGAGCTGTGATTATCAGTTTTTGTTATACAGTTAAATAACGTGCAAGTGTCTTATTCATAACAAATTCAATTTTGGCTCATCCACTCTTTGGCATTAGTCACGCGATATATATCTAAGAAACATAATCAAATATCATCAAATATAAAATAAAATCTACCATTATTCTAATTTTGAATTATAGTAAAACATGCATAAAATTGGAATTTTGTTGTAAAAGAAGGAATTGACGTTAGGTTATTTAAAGTCTAGTAGAAGGTACAAAAGTTACGTGCATTCCCAAATTTCGTTTCCAAACTTCGTTTTTATTTTTTTCAATAAATAACTTTAATTTTCGGAGAATTACCGACCGGAATTTTAACGGATTTATCGACACAACCCAGATCAGACAAACAATGAAAACAAAGACTATTGAGACTACGTAATTTCTTCTGTTCGTTTTCTTCTCCTGTGTTTAGTATTATTATAGAACTCATTATTGAGTGAAAGTATTCTGGATGTTCATTAAAAAAAAAAGCATATTGTATTGAATGTATCACCGTGAGAGTAAGTTTTCGTTAAAAAAAAATAGTGAAATAGTGTAGTAATCTTTGACAATTTTTCATGATCATAACACATCTGCCACATTAAACGATAATAATCTGGATCCATCTTAATAGGAAAATGGATAAAATTTCTAGATGATATTTGCTCAAATATTATACACTAACTGCATCACGAAAGGAAAAAATTTCACAATAATTGCATAATAATATGCTTCGCCATAACGCAGCGATTTTGTTGGGATAAATTTTTAAATGTTATTTGCCCAAAATTGATATATTCAATTTAGAGTATAATTTACGCACAATTATTGTGTTATATTTATTATAATTGTGTAATATTTTATGTCATAACATTTCAAAATTATAATTTCAGAATAATTGTACATTTTAAAGCATACATATTGATTTATTTTATTTTACAAAATATTCTAAAAATAATAAACTCAAATACATTTATAAATTATTAGAGGTAATTTCTTTCCAAATTTAATTTGTCATCATTCCACTAAGATTTGCCATAATACTGCTGGTTTGTTGAAATACTATTTAGAAATAAATTGTGCAAATATTTATATATATTTGATGCAAGGTCTAATTTCTACATGTATTGTTGTTAAATATAGAGACATAATTGTAGCATTTCCAAATTTCATTAAGATTTCGTCATATAATTTATAAATGTTTTCCTATCGGGGCATTCAATAAGTTATTTTTCTGATTGTTGTAATAATGTTGAGAGTATGTAATATTTTTCTGCATTTTTTTTTAGATGGGACGGCCACGTAGTGTTTCCTAACCGAGAAGCAATTCTGTTAATTCAGAAATATATGCAATATTTTAATACCAACAATTTCCTTCGAGTTCTGCAAAAGTTTGGAAAGACATGAGCAAAGAGCTCAATGGAAGATGGAAACCGCATTCAGTTTATACATACGTGAGAGATAATAAAATGGAAGTCTCGAAGCAGCTCGTCAGAATTTGGGTATAAATATCCAACCTCCAAGACCAATACCATCGAAGTCGACCATCGAAGATGATATCATTGATGAACTATCAGAGGATTCTGAATCGGACAAATCATCTTATCATGATGACGAGAATGGAGATTCTGACATTGGTGTTGATTCGTTCCCTCGAGTTCTTTTACCCACTGAGTGGGAACAGATAAAGCCCGATCAGACTTCTAATCACCAACAAAAGAGATTGAAATCATGGGTTTGGCCAAATGTAATCACAAAAGCATTTTGGAATATGTACAAATTCCCATGTGCTTTTCTGGGCAATTGGTCATACGTACGCATAGAACAGGATGAAAATGAAAATTATGCCGTTGGATCTTTCTATTTAAAGTTCAAAGGATTATGTAAAAGCAAAAAATGTAATAATAAAATTGTTGGGGTTGCCTACAAAAAACCGGTCAACGGAGAACTACATTTGATAATCACAACGCGTGATACTCGTAATGATTATCACGAAGAAGTAAAGAGACCATTGAATGGTCCTGAAAGGAAATTAATTGGACGAAAATTAAAACGAAGAAGAGCCGCAGGATATCGGCAGAAATTACTTGCGGAGAATATGAAATTTGGAGAGAACGAACCTCCGTGGGTACAAAAATGTCATATTTACAGACAAGCAAAGATGGAACGCAACAAGGAAGATCTTGGCATAAAATCAGGCGCGAAAATGGACATGATAACTAGCATTCGCAATATGTTACAAGACATCCGATACAGCAATGCTATCCGCGAGATTGGAGCAAAGAAGTTTTACGTTTTTTACTGCAGCCCAGAACAAATTTTCGTAGAAAAAGAATACTGCCGAGTAAGAAAAGGATTTTCTCGAATTTGTCTAGATGCCACGGGTAAGGTGGTAAAAAATTTGAAATTATCCCAGGGCAAAAAACTGGCCACATATTTTTATACACGATTACCATCAATTTTGAAGGTAAAACTCTTCCTGTGTACCAAATGTTGTCGGAAAAACATGACGCAGTTTTCATCACATTTTGGCTTCAGGAATGGATACGAGCATGTAAGGCTACAATACCAGACGAAGCTATGTCTGATTTAGGACGTGCTTTGTTACTGGCTATGTGTGAAGCATTTAACCGCATGACACTAAAGGAATATGTTGACGTTCTTTTCAAATGGGCAACGAAAGACAGATATAAAACACCTCGGCCATATAACACTCTAATAAGAGCGGATGTGGCTCATCAAATGGCTGCTGTCGCCAGGTGGAAATGTATCAAAAATCTACGCCATCCTGTTGTCAAAGGTTTTATCTTCGTACTTTAATGATTGACTGTCAAACAGTGCAAGAGTTTGAACATGTATTTCGACTGACATGCATCGTTGCACTGCATCTCGACCAAGATGAAAGTATAATGATGTCAGGAAAACAAGTGTCGGTTTTTGAAGCTAGACGCCTTCTGGAAGAGTACATGGCTGAACATGGACAGATTATCGAGGAGCTGGAGACGTCGAGAGAGAACGTCGAAATTGATGAGGAAGTTGAAAATACTTTGAATTCAGTTGAAGAAAAAGATGATAAGAATTTAACCGTCACTCATCAATGGATTAAAAGTCTTATTTCAATGTCCACATCTCCTGATCAGCAAAAGATGGAGTGCCAGGCTGTAAACGGTTTTTATTTTCCGGAATTCATACAGTCACTTGAACGAATGCCAAAGAGTTTCCTATATGGACTGCAGCAGCCCTCCCTGGCAAACAAACGCATGCGTCGACAGCTTCGCAGGAAGGATATTTTGCTGAAGTAAGGCAAAGAATTTTTGAAGGTATCCCTTTGCCGTGTTCTGCAAATCGATTTTTGAAAGAGCACATTGATGACTTGCATTCTGGCACTAGTAGTAGTAGTAGTAGATAAGTTATTGTATATCCCGTAGGGTTTACAAGGCGTTTTTGTGAGGAACGTACCCAAACCTCTTACACAAACTCCCCTTCGCGCCCTGGCCTTATGCGACCTTACAATTTGCCTAAATTCCCTTTCCCTCCCCCTCTTCCTTCCCCCCTCTGTTTGTCTTCCTCCGCTTCCTCCGGTTCTACGTCCGTCTGCTTCCATCCTTCCTGTCTCGGCTCCTCCCTGTTCTCGTCCGGATCCCTCAGAAGCTCCTCCGCCTTCACCTACAGCCCTTCCGCATATTGCTCTCCTCTCCTTTATTCTACTTTCCTCTCCCTCTTCCTTCCCTTGTCTGTCTCTTCCTTCTCCCTTTCTCTCATCCCCTAATCCTTCTCCTTACTCCTCCGACTCCCCTTTCCCTTCCATTCTTTCCCTCTCTATTTCCATCATCCATTCCTCTCCTCCCCCTTCCTCACCCAAAACCCAACCCACCGCTTCCTGACAACTTCCTCCTCCTGATTTCCACCTTTTACATTCCTCCCACACATGCTCCCACGTTTCTTCCCTATATTCACACATCCTACATTTCTTCCTCTCTTCCCCCTCCCAGTACCTGCTCTCTCTCATCTCACTCCCTAACCTAAACCTCGCCACCCTTCTCCATCTGCTCTCTCCCCATCCCTTCTTCAGATATCCTGGATACCCTCTCCCTTTATTACCTTGTACCACCTATTATAATCCGATTTCTCCATCTTCTCCCATCTCTCTTTCCTTTGCGTCTCCTTGTCTCCTCCAACTAGCTTGCGGTGCCAACCGTCTCCCTCTTCTCTCAACCTTTCAAGCTCTTTTAACCCCACTCCTCTTTCTTCAAAGAACCCTTCTCTCTCCCGTTCCCAGCTCGATCCTGCTCTCCCTTCCTTCTCCCTTCCCTTCACATCCTTCTCATCCTTTAACTTCCTCATTACCCTCTTCATTTCTCCCAAACTTATCTCCCCCTCCTCCTCTCCCTCCTTTTTCTCCCTCACCCCTTCCTTCCCCATCCTCACCCTCCCCTCCACTCCTCCTAGCAATTTCATAAAGTGCTCTTTCCATTCTCCCTCCTCTATTCCTTCCTCAATCCCCTCCTTTTTCTTCTCTCTTTATTTACTATCTCCCAAACCTCCGACTCCCTCCTTGCCTCCTCCGCTTTTCTCTCCCATCTCAAATTCTCTTCTTCCTTCTTCCTCTTACATAGCTCCTTAAACTCCTTCCTTTTTTCCTTGAATGCCCTGTCTTCTCCTCTTTCCTTTCTCCATTCCCTCAATTTCTTTCTCGCCTCTTTCTTCGCTTCTCCACATTCTTTATCCCACTATCCCACCTTCTCCTTCTTGCTCCCCTTCAACTCTTCCTCTACCCCTTTTAACGCCTCTACTATTCTTGATTTCATTACCTCCCAATCTCTATTTAATTCTTCCCCCCTTTCCTCCACTTTCCCTATTTTTTCCATGAAAACCTTTACTCCTTCCTCGTTCCAGACCTCATTCTGGCACTAATGAGGTAGCAGCAAAATTAAAGCATTTTAATCACAATCACAGGCAGCCGGTACCATCTCCACATACACCAAAGAAAGAATCAGCCTCGCAAAAACCTATTCGAGCTCCAAGTTCATCTGATAAAGAATCGGAATCCCCGCGAAAAGCTGTTCCAGTTTCATGTTCATTTGACGAAGAATTAGGATTCTTGTCGCAAGAACCCATATCAGATTCATGTTTACTCGACAATGGATTAGGAATCTCCTTGCAAGATTCCACTCCAACTGCATGTGCAGCTAACGGAGAATTAAAACTCACTTTGAAAAAATCACCATGTTCAGTAGATCAACATTTAGAGTTCTATTCTCAAATACCTGTATTATCTCGATGTTCAGCAGATATTGAGTCAGCGTCTTCAGAACAAAAATCGGCATTAGATCCACGTTCAGCAGACGAAGGATTAAAATCCTCATTGCAACAGCAGTAGGTAAACTATGACAGTTCTAAATGAAATGTGGGCGAGGGGGGGTGAGGGGCGGGGGGTATACCGCGGGGGGAGTACCGCGGGGGGGGGTTACCGCGTTTTCGGGCGCCGCGAGAAGGGGGAGGGGGAAACCGCGTTGTTTGCCGCGTTGCGGGCGGGAGAGGGGGGAACCGCGTTTCCGGCGCCGCGGGGGAGGGGTCCGCGGGGTGAGGGGACCCGCGTTCGCGTTTTCGGGCGCCGCGGGAGAGGGGTCCGCGGGGTGAGGGGACCCGCGTTCGCGTTTTCGCCGCGCCGCGGGATGAGGGGCGATCGCGTTCGCGTTTTCGCCGCGCCGCGGGGAGGGGTGACCGCGTTTTCGCCGCGCCGCGGAGTCCGCGTGCAACGGCCGCGTCGGTCCGCGTGACGTCACACGGCACGCTCCCGCTCGCGTTATCTCCCCCTCGTAGATGTTCTCTCGCGCCCCCGTCCCCCGTTCGCGCGCGTCTTCACGGTCGCGCGCGATCTCTCTCCCCCTCGCGCACGGTCTTCTCGCTCCCGTCACCCATTATAGTTAGATCATTTTTTATATTATTTTAAGTGATTTATTTATTAGAAATAAGAGGAAGAATATTTAATAATTTATACGAGACAGATGAGAAAACGTTTAATGATCGCGCGACGAATGCGGCACGCGCATTCTTATCGAGAGTTACCGCTCTGCAATTCTAAACCGCTGACGGTGGACAAGGGAACGGTAGACAGAAGGAAAGATAATTTTAGATACAGTGATATGCATTTTAATATACATTTATTTTTCATGTAATGCATCGTGTATAATATTATCTGCAGCATACGCCAACAGTTCGCAATCAATAATCGAATTTTTATCATAAAATTCACGCAAGATTCTAACTGCATTACATTTATCGGCGATACAATTTTGTCGTAAAATGGCTACAAATTGTTTAAATTTTTCACTTACGCCATGAACATTTTGGCATAGTTGAAAATACACATTCTCGACGCAATGTTCTAGTTCGAACAGGAAGAGTACGGTTGATGGTTTCATGTACAAGCTGGTGGCGCACGATGTCAATTTTACAATATCTGCGTCACGTATTTTAACGAGTTCCAGATCTCGAAACGCTAGCGATGATGGCGCCGGTGATTGCACGAATCGTTGAATATCTGCACGTTTTTCGATGAATGTCACCCACGTTGCATGAGGCAGAATTATCCGATTGCCTCGGTTATCGCCAATAAGTATATCCACAGAGGACATAGGTCCCGCGTTGATTCCAACATCCAAAAATTTATATGCTGTCGATGTCAAGGCAAATCTTCTTCCCAAAATACGAGGCGTGTAGCGGGGTTTATCAAAACTGAAAAAATACAATTATGTTTATAAAAGATTTTTTTTGCACAAGTATCGAAAATTAGCGGTACTTACTCATTGTGCTGTTTCTCGCACGTTTCATCCTGAATCGGAACGTAGTAGTTCGCACCGTAAGTGTTCATCGTAACTGGAGGCTGTTTGCGACGTACTCGAACCGTATCAAACTCTTGACTGCGCGCTAGAATCCTCGCAGACCATTTATACGTACAAAAATGCGAATCTTGCAAATAGCGCCAATGTATGGCTGCTGCATGGTGACCACCACCACATATATGTTAAATGTGATATCTTTGTCAAGAACATTCGTGATGAGATCACCTCATCGGTCAATAGCATCAAATATGATTTTTTTTTTTTCAAGAGCATACGTGTCTCGCGATGATTTATCGAACACGTGCAAAACTGCAAATTTTGCAATTTCGCATAAGTCAATGGAGCGTTATTGTTTTCAAGAACATGTCGCGACGTGTCTGGCGATGATTTTATCGAACACGTGCAAAACTGCAAATTTTGCAATTTCGCATAAGTCAATGGAGCGATACCGTTTTCAAGAACATACATGTCTCGCGATGATTTTATCGAACACGTGCAAAACTGCAAATTTTGCAAATAGCGCCGATGTACGGCTGCTGCATTGATACAGATCAAATCACCGAAAGTCAATGGCGCGATATCGTTTTCAAGAACATACGTGTCTCGCAATGATTTCATCGCACACGTGTAAAACTGCAAATCGTAGATTTTTCGGAAGGCGCATCCGTACGGATGCTGAGATGAAATTAGATATGATAAAAAAGCAAACGATGCATCATTAGTAGAATATAGAAGGACGAATCTGGGTGATACGCTCAGTAGTCGAGGACTGGAAGTTGCGAGTGCAACAAATTGTGTCAGAAAGAGGAACATGGAGCAAGAGTTGTTGGAGCAATCCACCCTTTTAAATTCGAGGGAAGACTTTGCCGCGTGGGAGCAACGATGCGACGAGTTTATCGAATGGTTGGAAGAACAAAGCCGAATTAAACGGCCACGATTATCGATCGATCCTAAACAGTCATCGATCGGTCTCAAACAGTCGTTGGTCGCCTGTATCGCACGACTCGAAGGTCTGAAAGACTCGGTACGTCAACGTTTCGTGCATGTGGGTGCAGGATACAGTGCGAGTGAGACAGGACTCAGATGGCGCGAGATAGATACGGCCTTTGAAAGTCGTATACTGACCGGTGTGGTAATAAATTCCAAACACATCGGCCCTCATCAATTTCTCAAAGATGCAAGAGACATTGTACTCGATCGTGTGCGGAACGTCATGTAACGACATGACAATGTAAAAATAAACACAATGTTTAATGGCGAATTTGTTGCGGGCGACAAACGCGCGAATAAAAGTATCGCAACGAGAAACTATGAACTCTTTCGTGAGTCCGATTTGTGTGAGTGGTACAAGCGACACGTCATCGAGCCTACCCTAGCAAAGCTGGAGGAATTCCAGGAACGTGATAGCGGATGGGCGTTGTCGCGTATACTTAATTTGACAGTTAATATAAACAAATATAATCCATTGCACGCGGGGTGTTTTGTGGAAATACCGCGAGAAATTAAATTGAAGAGAGCGGTGATAAACGTGCGATCAATGGGCAATGCATGTTTCGCATGGTCAGTGGTGGCTGCTCTGCATCCAGCCCAAAGAAATGCAGATCTGCAATCGTCGTATCCTCATTACACGTCGGTGCTAAATCTTACAGACATTAAGTTTCCAATGACGTTGGATCAAATTAAACGGTTTGAAGATTACAACATCTCCATCAACGTGTACAGCATCGAGAAAAAAAACAAGGAACTTGCTATCTTGCCAATACGGGTTACTGGTCGAAAGATGGGCAGGCATGTAAATCTGCTGTACGTGCAGGACGACAACGTGGGACATTTTGCATGGATCAAGAACCTGTCCCGCCTCGTGAGCTCGCAATTGAGTAGGCACGATGGTCGGAAATACTTTTGCGATCGGTGAGTATACATCCTAATAAATAATAATTTTTACGTAAAAAATATATTTAAAAAAAATTCCTTATTTACAGATGTTTGCACTATTTCTACACGAGCGAGAAATTGGAAGCCCACACCGTCGACTGTCAGGAGATGAACGACTGCGCGATCAAGTTACCGAGCAATAACGACAAGTGGTTGGCTTTCAAGAATCACGGCAGGAAGGAACGAGTTCCGTTTATCGTATACGCCGACCTTGAATGTACCCTGGAGAAGATGGAAGCGGATCCGGAAACGTCCAGGTACACATATCAACATCATCGCGTGTTTAGCATAGGGTACTACGTGCGTTGCTCGTATGACGACTCGCTATCAATGTATCGTTTTCGTCGCGATAAGGATTGCGTCGCGTGGTTCGCCGAGGAGCTAAGACGTTTAGCTCACGACGTAAAGACAATCTTGTCCACTAATATACCCATGGCGGATTTCACGCGAGACGAGTGGGAAAAGTTTAACAGCGCAACGCACTGTCACGTGTGCGAAAAACCGTTCGAGCCAGACGACGTGCGAGTACGCGATCATTGTCATCTGACCGGTCAGTACAGAGGTCCCGCGCACTCAAACTGTAATCTGAACTACAAAGATTCGCATTGCATTCCCATAGTTTTTCATAATTTATCTGGCTACGACGCGCATTTTATTATAACGGAAATAGCAACAGCGTACGAAGGACATGTAGACTTACTCCCAATCACAAAAGAGAAATACATTTCATTTACGAAAAACGTTAAAAGTACCGAAGATAAAGATAAGAAAACTTGCGTCAAATTGCGATTTATCGATTCGTACAAGTTTCTCACCGCTAGTCTCGACAAATTGGCATCTTATCTCAGCAAGGATAAACTGCGAATATTTCAACGCGAATTTTGTAAAATATACGCAGAAAATTTTGATTTGCTGACACGAAAAGGCGTATTTCCGTATGAGTACATTGACTGCGTCGAAAAGTTGGAGGACTCGTGTTTACCACCGCGCGACTCGTTTTATAGTTCATTGACAGGTGACACCGTATCCGAGAGCGATTACGCGCACGCCGTCAACGTCTGGCAGCGGTTCTCCATTCGAACGCTCGGTGACTACAGCGATTTATATCTCAAAACCGATGTCTTGCTGTTGGCCGATATCTTTGAAAATTTTCGCGATAGCTGCGTCGCGAGTTATGGACTCGATCCGGCATATTATTATACTCTACCAGGTTTTACGTGGGACGCTATGTTGAAGCATACGCGTATCAATTTCGAATTGCTCACCGACATTGACATGGTCATGTTTATCGAACGCGGTATACGCGGCGGTTTGAGTCAATGTTCAAACAGATACGCGCTGGCCAACAACAAGTACATGCAGTCGTACGATCCATCGAAACCGTCGTCATATCTGATGTATTTTGACGTAAACAACTTATACGGCTGGGCAATGTGTCAACCATTGCCTTACGCAGATTTTCAATGGGTCGACGACGTAACCGATTTTAATGTTATGGATGTTGCGGTGGATTCCACGATAGGCTACATTCTCGAAGTCGACTTGGAATATCCGCAACATCTTCACGACGCGCACACTGACCTACCGTTTTGTCCGACGCGCGATAAACCACCCGGTAAGCGGCAGGACAAGCTCCTCGCAACATTATACGATAAGAAACGTTATGTCATACATTATCGCAACCTGCAGCAGTGCACTCGTCACGGTCTCCGTATATCAAAGATTCACCGCATATTGAAATTCGCGCAATCTCCACGGCTTCGCGATTATATAGAACTTAATACGAAATTTAGAACATTGGCCAAAAATGATTTCGAGAAAAATTTATACAAATTGATGAACAACGCTGTGTTTGGCAAAACCATGGAGAATGTGCGCAATCACGTTGACGTGCGACTCGTGACTCATTGGGAGGGTAGATACGGCGCGGAGGCATTGATCGCGAAACCAAATTTTCATAGCCGAAGCGTCTTTTCGGAGAATTTAGTAGCAATAGAAATGCGAAAACTCGAGGTGAAGTTCGACAAACCAATCTACGTGGGTATGTGCATCCTCGATATATCCAAGACATGTTTGTACGAATTTCATCACGAGTACATGTTACCGTTGTATCGCGACAAGTGTAAAGTCACGTACACCGATACGGACAGTCTCATTTATCACATCGAGTGCGAAGATGTGTATGACACCATGAAGCGCCACATTATTAGATTTGACACTAGCGATTACGCGGTCGATAATGCGTACGGTATCCCACTCGCCAATAAAAAAGTTCCGGGCTTAATGAAAGACGAAAATAACGGTGCGATAATGACCGAATTCGTCGGGCTTAGAGCAAAGATGTACGCCTTGCGAGTAGACGGTAAGAAAGATACGAAAAAAGCTAAAGGTGTTAAGAGTAACGTCGTAGCCAGGTCGATAACGTTCGACGATTACACGCGGTGTCTGCGCGACGAAATTGAAATGACGCGACAGCAGACCTGCATAACATCCAAACAGCACGAGGTATACACCGTGTCCGAAACGAAAATAGCTCTAAGTCCGTACGATGATAAACGATACATTATACCCGGTTCTACCGAGACGCTGCCATGGGGGCATTATAAAATACCATTGTAAAATACAATTGTAAATACATTTAGATATTGTCACGACTTTTTCACTCCCGGAACGGCCCGGGGCGTGTGCCGGATCAAAAGAGGCAAGGAGAGCGGGATGATAGGCCTCTCCGGGGATTCTCTCGCACCTCCGACACTCCACGAAACGATTCTAATGTTGGGCGCCAGACGCGTAAATTCGCGTCCGCGAAATCGCGAGAAATCAAAAACGAGACGCGAAACGAATAAGTCGGTGTGCGAGGGAATGGCTAGCTCGACCTAATAGCAGGGCGGGGTTGATGAAGGGCAGCGCAGCATTCGGCGGGGTGACGCCTAATAACGAATGTCGTAACTCAAGCCATTAACATTTAAAGAATAACATTTATTCTGTAGAAAACGTTCGTAACTCAGTGAGTGCCACTGGGGCTTTCAAAACAAAAGCAAGTAACAGGTGATAGATAACGCGGGCGTCAAATTTTTAACAACCAAATATAATAACGCGGACGCCAGAAATAAACGGAAAATTACGTTAACTCAGTAGACGCGCCGAAGGCGCAGCAAGAGAACGTGTGAGGAAAACTAAACTTACAAAATCATCGAGATCACGTAATTTCACAGCTAATAATAGTAGAAAAGTTCGCGGACAACTAACATAGAATATCGGTACAAATTACGACTGACTATGACATAACGGAGATAAACGCGAAATAATAGCGCGAAATACCGCGAAATGATAATGCGCCACGCTTGGAGCGCGTGAACGCAAGTTCCCAAACCCGTGCAGGGATTCTGTCGCCAAATATCTCAAACTAACGCAAAGAGTAATCTTAAACTAACGCACAGAATAATCTTAAACTAACGCAACGAACGCGACGCGAGTAACGTCCCAACGTAAGAAGGAACGAACGCAACATGTGATATCGCCAGGGATATCCTCACGCGAAGAATAAGGCGCCGGGGCGCTCGACGAAATGCGAAATACTAAACTAACGCGAGAAAATATACGGAATTACCGCGAGCAATATTATAACTAACGCGAAATGACCGAGTCATCCTAACGCAAGAACTGAGATTACGCCAGTGATTCTGATCGAACGCAACACACGCGATCGTCAGCGATCGTCCAACGCGAAAATAATCTTAAGGCCAACCACATTCTACCGCGAATAATATCTCAGCCGATATCGCGAGGATAGTCTAAGTGACGCAATTACACCAACGCGAATATCCCTCTGACGCCATTGATTACGCGTACAGCCTCTAAGGTTCGACCGGGCGAAATACTACGCCTAACGAGACACGCGGTCGTGGACGTGAAGGGCGCGAGAAATTGCGTATTCGCTACCGCACGTCGTCATCGACGCGTTACCGCGATCTCCAGAGGTTCGTATTTTTCGATCGCGATCCCACGGCCACGAGACCATTCCGGTGCCCCTCGCTCTCGCTATCGATCGCTAAATACGCCCTGTCGGCGAATACGCTAGTTATCGCGAATTTTCCCGAGCGAGAGCGCGACCCGGGGAGCGGTGTCGTGGCTTTACATCAAACGTTACCGAGGCAACCTCACCGTAGGCAGATTCTCTCCCGAGGGTCCTCGCCGTCGTCCCAAGGGTCGAAAGGGGTAGCAGCCGGACGTCGTACTCGGCTCCGGGATGCGACTTAACGTGATACCGCGACTTGACTTTCGACGTGCGTCGATCACCGAGGACGATTTACGAATGCTCCCGAAATTTCGCTCGATGGCGGAATCGATAGCGCACCCCACCCCGGGCGTACGCGGCCCCGCGACGTTGGAGCGCGGACCAATGAGGGGTGAGCTTGCAGGCTCGCGGCGGATTCGTGCGTAGGGCCGTGAATTACGGCTTTCCGCAGGGCGCTAAACGGCCCTTCGCTCGCGCGGCAAATTTTCCGGGATTCTTCCCGGCGGCGGACGGGACGTGTCTGCCTCCGTGTTCCTTCCCGCACCGGTTCGGGAATGGTGGCCATCCATCCCGGAATCCGGTCAGCAGGGTGAGGAGGACAGATGGGCTGATTTTTGCCCCGGCGTCCCGGGGCCTTGCCATTATGGGTCCGCCCGCCGCTGTGTCACGCGCCGCGCGCGTGTTCCTGCGCTCCGTCGCTTTCGGCGGCCCGCGGGTCGCCTCGATCCGCTTTCGGTCGTCCGAGCTCTCGCCGTTATCCTTCTCGTCGACTCCGCGTCCGCTTCCTCTGTATCCTCTCAGGAACTCCAGTCTCAGCTCGGTGAGGCGCCACGCAATAATACAAAATAAAAGGGATCAGTATATCGTAACGCAATGACTAATATGTCCCTGGAGATCTCGCATCGATTCGTTGAACCGTCCTCGGGCGTGAAAAGGTCGCGAAACCCGCGCCTTGTGACGGCGGCGGGGCGCTGCAACGCTGCAGCGAAACTGCAACGTCACAATATGTATAAAAATAAATGACTCATTTGTATGTATAATATGTTTTTATATTGTAATAAATTTTTACAATACATTATTCTTGTGTATCCATGAATTGTGTGAATTATCAAATCCTAACCACTTTACATAAACCTCATCCCTCCTTTTGCGCAAAACTTTTTCAACGAGATACACGTCGGGATTAGCAACGCGATGTAACTCATATTCGTATTCGTAACTCGTATTCGTAGAAGTCGCCGGCGACGGGTTTTCCGCAGGAATCTTCCAACAGATACGTCACGGGATTAGTTTTCTGCACTTTGACGATTCTAAACACCTCCGTGGTCCAATTTGGCGTGTATCCTTTCTCGAAGATTGTCTTGAATTTACTCACGCGTACCGAGTCGCCCACTTTGAATCGCGCGGGAGCAGCGATCTTTACGTGGCTGTACACCGTTTTTAGGAGCTTGTCGGCGATCGCGGGGGTAACATCGATGGGTCGCATGCCGATAGTTCGATGCTTTCGCGCGTTGTAATCCGATACGAGACCCGGCAGCGAGTCGATCCATTTGTAATTTCCGTTGAGCGTAAACATTTTCCACATATCGTTCTTGAGCGTGCGATTGAATCGTTCGACGACCGATGCCTTCATTACGGAATAGGTCGAATAGTGATTGATATTATGTTTCTTCAAGAGTTTCTGCACGTTTGCGTTGTAAAATTCTTTGCCCTTGTCAGTCTGCAGATTTTTCGGACATCTTCCGCCGTCTCGAATTATTTTCGCTATCGCCGTAGTAACCTCGGTTCCGCTCTTGGCCTTGAGCGGTACGGCCCATGCGTGCTTGCTCAGCACGTCGATAACGGTGAGTATGTAGTAGTAGCCTCTGTTGAATCGCGTGTATGGACGCATCTCGACCACATCCGCCTGCCACAGGTCATCGTATCCGCGCACTATGACGCGTCTTCGCGAAAAATTTTTTCTAGCAGGAGCGTATAATTCTTCCACCAGCCTCCGTTTCTCAGTTGATTGCTTCTTACTAGCCATGACGCTGACGCGCAACTGACGCAGAGATCAGATGTACGTTTTTATCTATTCGCGATGATTCGCAATTACATCTTGAATCATCTTTTGAAGTTCGTTTAGGGTAATTTGCACGTTATTCTGGAATGCGGCCATCTTTCTCTCGATTTCATCCTGCTGATCTTTCAAAATTTGCACGCTCTGCTGCACGTAACGTTTATTGGCTGCATCGCTATCATCTACAGGCGGCGCTATCCGTCGAATCTTGCGCGATTTCGCGTCAAAGTCGGTGGCGACCATGCAAAGAGCGTTATCGCGCACGTAATTTCTGATTAATCCGCTCCATTGATAGTACGGTTCCGCACCGCCTCTTCCGAGCGATATACCAAACTTGTTGATCGGCATTTCGATGTTGATTGAATGACTCGCCGACGCGCGGTTTAATTTATAATAAGTCCAGCCTCGCGAAGTTCCTCGATAATCGACAGGATCTCGTTATCGTGACCGGTGTGACCCGCTAGGCGCGAAGCTTCGAGCAATCGGAGACGATCTACAAGCTCGTTGGGATCGTCCCAATGAACATAGTCGATCTTGTTGTCGTTTAATGTCATGGCACGCGGTATACCTTTTCCAGCTTTTTTACCCGAAATCGACGATGCAATTATATGGTCGATCTTGTTGCCGTTTAATGTCATGGCACGCGGTATACCTTTTCCAGCTTTTTTACCCGAAATCAACGGTGCGATTATTTGTGTGTACTTGTATCCCCTGTTGCCATTTATTTGAGCGTGAGCATCATAATTGCGTTTATGAGCACTCGTCGTCAACAAAATGCTCTTGTATGTTTGCATATCGTCCTCCGTGTAGATATCGTCATTGGGAAATTTCTTAAAGATCAACTCGTAAAGACCGCGTGTGCCAGCGTATCGTATGCCGTCGATAATTATGTTGTCCGCGTTGTTCACGTCAAAACGTTTATTACCGAGCATCATTCCATCGTTGCTGAAATAAACGCCGTACATGGTGTCTATACCGCTTTCTTGATCGCCGCTCAGAACTGCCCCGACGTACTTTTGGCCCAATAGACCCAAGAGATCTCGCAACGTTTCTCGACCCTCAGATGTTTGCAACTGCTGTCGAACGGACGTCACGAGTGAGTCATCCGTGGTTTCGAAAACATCTTCGTTTGCGAGTGATTCGAGCATTGTGGGTTGCATGGAAGGCGCAGAGGTTATCGGTGGTTCATTCAATGGACCTGTCAATCGTTTCGATTTATGCGGTTGTAAAATTTTGGTTATTTCGCTCAAATTAGATGGCACATTTATCGATTGTTTCAACGTAACCGGAGTTGAAGCCATTACAGAGTCGTTAAACGAGGCGTTTGGTCGTTTTCGTTTGAACTTTGGCTCTTCGTCTTCCCACGCCGTTTCATTCTCAATCTTTGACACGTCAGATTCTTTGCCAACGGTGTTTTCGGCAATCTGCCTTAGAGGCTCGATGATGGGCTTAAAGTGTCTCTCCAACGCGATATCTTCCTCCATTTTACCAGTTTTCAAGGCGTGATACTTTTTGCGAATCGAATCGCTCGTTTTCACAATTTGATTTGCTATCCTCTCGCGCTCTCTAATCTCCTCGCTGCTGTCCATGTTGCGATAGCGTTGTTCAATCGGCGCGTCGACAACAACTAACCACGTTTCGGTATCGCAAAGTCGTTAAATCCTTTTCTGTATCGACCATTCGAAATCGCGCTGTCCTTGTCTGGTGATATATGCGGTATCATCTGCGGTCCGTCGAATTGCGGCAAGACAAACGTCTTGATAAGCTTGCTGGAAAGTCCGCACGGTGTACGTTTCGAGAACGTGTATGTGTACTCGAAATCGTTGCAACAGCCGAAATATCGATATTTGGAGAATATACTAACACCGATAGAAGAGATTGGCTACTTTACGTTCTCGAATAACAGCGACGTCATTCCACCAAGCGAGGCGCTCCCGAATTCTATTTTTATCTTTGATGACGTGGCGTGCGACAAGCAGGATACGATAAGAGAATACTTTGCAATGGGCCGGCACGCGGACGTTGACTCCTTCTATCTTTGTCAGACGTATGCAAAGATACCGAAGCATCTTATACGCGATAACGCGAATCTATTGATTTTGTTTAAACCAGGGTTGGCAAAAAACATGTTTTTTTTTATTTTAAACAAAAAACATTGTTTTTTTTGTTTAAAACAATGTTTTATGTTTTATTTGTGTTTTAAACTAAGGTATAAAAAAAACATGTTTTAAACAAAAAAACATGTTTTAAACAAGCAAAAAAACACTTGATAGCTTTGATCTATGCAAGAAGATTTAAAATATGTGCGGAGCATCCATAAGTAATAATAATGTCATAGCGTTTTTCATTGGCAGAACTAGTGCGCACTCAGTGCACATTAAAGCCGTTGTACACTGATTTAATCTTTAATATTTAAAGTAAAATGCAAATATTTTGATTGATAAAATACCCAATACATATTTTACCAAATAGTACAATAAAGTATAGAGGCTTTCGTGACTTAACCCGTTTATATTAAACATACACTTTACGTTGATTTGTGTACGACGGCTTTAATGTGCACTGAGTGCGCACCAGTTCTGCCAAAGAAAAACGCTATCAGGCATTTAAATTTTTCGCTAGCGTAACATTAAACTGTAAATATATAAATAACGTTGCCAAAATTTAAAAAATTGAAAACGCTAACGGCGGAGGCTGTGAGAAATAAGGCGCGCCGTTAAGCCCGGTCTACATAGGCCGCAGTTCGCAAAACGCAAGACACACGCACAGTCTACATGTCAATCTAACCTCTCTGTGTATAGAGAGATAAAACAGGCTGCTGTTTGGAAAGAAATAAGAGAAGACCAGAGATCGAAGAAAAAAAGCAGATGGTGGGATAGTGAATGTGTAAGACTAAGGAGAGAAGCACGAGAGAAACTAGTTAAATGGAGGAAGGGAGAAGTAGATAAAAAGAGGTACATTCTAAAGAAAAAAGAATATGAGGAGAAAATAAAAGAGAAGAAAGAGATAGAAAGGGAGAGAGTTATAAAAGAGGCGAGAGAAGCAACTAGCGAGAAGGAAGTATGGAGATTTATAAACAGAGAAAGGAAGGGTAGAAAAGAGGTTTGCGAAGAAATAACGGAGGAGCAATGGAATAAACACTTCATGGAGCTATTGGAAGGAGTAACTGTGAAACCGCGTGAAAAAGACAGGAAGGGAGAGGAAAGAATGGGTAGCAAAGAGGAGCAGGAAGGAATAAGAAGAGAGGAAGTGGAAGAAGTAATTAAAGAAATGAAAGAAAAGAAAGCAGCAGGTACGGATGGATTGCCAAATGAGGTATGGATATATGGAGGAGAGAGATTGAAGGAAAAAATATGGGAGGTATGTGATACAGCGTGGAGGACAGAAGAAATAGCAGAAGACTGGAAAGAAGGTATAATACTACCAATAGTAAAGAAAGGAGAAGGAAAAGAAGCACAAGATTACAGAGGGGTGACATTAATGAACACAAACTACAAAATATACGCGGCAATTTTGCCGAGAAGATTGGAGAAGGAGGCGGAAGAAAGAAGAATATTACCATAAACACAGGCAGGGTTCAGGAAAGGAAGGGGTACAATGGAGAATATATACGCACTGAATTATGTAATTGGAAAGGTTGTTAGCAAAAAAAGAGGGAAGCTAGTGGCAGCATTTATTGATCTGAAAACAGCATCGACTCCGTGAACAGAGAAAAAATTTGGGAGGTACTGAAAAGAGAAGGGATTAGTGAACAGCTGAGAACTAGGATAGAAGATCTGTACGAAGAGACAAGAAGCGTGGTAAGAGTGAAAGGAGAAAAGGGATCATGCTTCTGGACGGTCAAAGGAGTCAGACAGGGATGCCCGCCGAGCGCTATGCTCTTTATACTGCTGCTGGCAGACTTAGAGGAAACAATGAGAAGGGGGCAAGATGGAGGCGTGGTAGTAGGGAGAATAAAATTTTGGACGTTAGCATACGCAGACGATGTAGTAGCTATAGCAGAGGACGAAGAGGAGATGAAGAGGATGATGAAAAGACTGGAGAAATATTTCGACAGAAAAAAGCTGAGAGTGAATGTAGGGAAAACAAAGGTAATGAGATTCAGGAAGGGAGGAGGTAACATAAAGAAAATGGAATGGAAATGGAAGGGAGAAGAAATAGAGGAGGTAAAGAAATTCTGCTATCTAGGCTACACATTCCAAAAAAACGGAAGACAGGAGGCGCATATAAACGAAAGAGTAAGGAAAGCTACCATAGCAATGAGACAGGTTTGGGGAATAGGAAAAAGGTTATTTGGAAGAGACTGGATAAGAAGAATTAAGTTATACGATTCGCTGGTAGCAAGCATAGCTTTATATGGAGCAGAAGTGTGGGAATGGAAAGAGAGAGAGAAAATAGAAAGAATGCACGAAAGGTATATAAGGTGGACATTGGGCCTAGACTGGAGCACACCCGGATACATGATAAGGGAGGAAACCAAGAGGGACAGAATGAGAGTAAGTGCTGGTAAAAGGGCGATGAAATACGAGGAAAAACTGGAAAGGGGAGAGGGAAATGAGATTGCAAGAGAATGCTGGAAAGAAATAAAAGGGAATGTCAGGAAGGAAAAGGCAAATTGGGAAGAAGAGAGAAGGAGCTTCTATGAAAAAAGAGGATACGCAACTGAGGAGATAGAAAGGAAAAGAGGAAATGGCTGGAGCAGTATAGAGGAGATAACAAGAAGAGACAAAGACATTCAGAGTCAAGAGAGAGATGAAAGAGTAAGAGAGTCTAGATATAACAGGTGGTACAGGGAGATAGCAGAAATCAGAAGGCCAGAATACCTAGAGAAAAAAGGGAAAGAGAAGTTCATGATCAGGATAGCGAGATTTAGGCTAGGTAATGAGATGAGAGGTGGAAGATATTGGGAATCAATAGAGAAAAGAAGCTGTAGAATATGTGGTGCAGAACCAGAGACATGGGAGCATGTGTTAGAGCGGTGCACAAGAGGAGAGGAGGGGAGAAGCCAGAAGGAATTGGCGAGAAGATCATAAAGATACTGAATAGTAAAAGGAGAGGGAGAGAAATGGATGGCAGAGCTGGAGAGAAGAAGAAGGCAGGCTAATACAGCGGCAAGTTAGTCAGAAAGATTAGAGAATAATACTGATGATTTTTGTTGAAGAGGATAAGCGGAAGGTATTGGATGCAAAGAGAAAGGAAGAGAGCGGATTGAGGGTGAAAATGGACGAGGACAAGTCGGTGGAAACGAGGGTAAGAGAAAGAGAGGAGAAAGAAAGGAGAAAAGAGAGGAGAGGAGAGGAAAGCGGGAGGCCAAAGAGGACCGCGGAGGAAGAAAGAGCGAAAAGGATGGAGGAGAATCTCCTTATGGATACGGACGAGGACGAAGCAGATAGGAAGAAAAAAGAATAGGAGAAATTTAGGATGGAAAGGAGAGATGAAGGGAGATAAAGAAAGAAGCATTAAGGGAGAGGAAGGGGAGAAGGAGGTAAGATTGTAAGAATGTAAGAATAATCTTTAATACAGTTATTTGCAGAGTGAACGTAGAATAAGAAAGAAGGAAGGCGTCGAACAAGAGGAGGGAGAGAGCCGGAAAGAAAAGGGAAGAGCAGTGACAGAAAGGAGGAAGTCAGAGGTGTGCGGAATTAAAGGAAACTGAAAGAGATGACCAGAAGGGTGCCGGATGGAAGACAAAGGGAAGGGAAATGAGATGTGAGGTCGCTCAATGACCAGGTCGGGGAAAGAAGAAATAAGAAAAATTATATTATAGATATAAAATGTATATGATTAGTGATTGAATGTATAATGTATATGATTTTATTATATAGCAGAAATTGTAAAGGTTTTTGGGAACGTTTTTACTGAAAAAAACGCCTTTCCAACCCCGGAAGGGGAGTGAAATAAAGATTAATTGAATATATTAAATATCAATAACTACAACTACGAACTACTGACCTGCTACCTGCTATACACTATTACTTTAAAATGCTAAAATGTACCTGCTATATACTATTATTTTAAACTGCTAAAATGTAAAGTCATTCAATATCTACTAAGTTAAGTAGTCTTTATTGTGATGACTGTTATTTAATATCTAAAAATAAATATTCTGCTAAAATAATAGAATAATACCCATCTTATTATTTTTAATTTTTATTTTAGTATATATATTTTTATATTTATATGCTACATAAATAATATAGATAAAAAACTAAATAAAAGTTTAGTTTTTGTTTTTTTTGCAATTTTTTCTAAATAATCACATGTTTTTAATTGCAGTGTTTTAAACAGTTCTAAACAGTAGTTTAAAACTGTTTAAAACAAAAATGTTTAAAACAGTGTCCACTGTTTTAAATCAGTTTTAATCAGACAGTTTTAAACAAATTGTTTAAAACATGCCATTCCTGGTTTAAACAGGATGGTACCAATCTGAAACACATATTCAACGATCACGTAAACACAGATATGTCATACGATGATTTCAGTAAATTGTGTCACACATGTTGGCAACAAAAGTATGGATTCGTGGTGATACGAATCCATACTTTTGTTGCCAACATGTGTGACACAATTTACTGAAATCATCGTATGACATATCTGTGTTTACGTGATCGTTGAATATGTGTTTCAGATTGGTACCATCCTGTTTAAACAGAATCAATAGATTCGCGTTGTCGCGTATAAGATGCTTCGGTATCTTTGCATACGTCTGACAAAGATAGAAGGAGTCAACGTCCGCATGCCGGCCCATTGCAAAGTATTCTCTTATCGTATCCTGCTTGTCGCACGCCACGTCATCAAAGATAAAAATAGAATTCGGGAGCGCCTCGCTCGGTGGAATGACGTCGCTGTTATTCGAGATCGTAAAGTAGCCAATCTCTTCTATCGGTGTTAGTATATTCTCCAAATATCGATATTTTGGCTGTTGCAACGATTTCGAGTACACATACACGTTCTCGAAACGTACACCGTGCGGACTTTCCAGCAAGCTTATCAAGACGTTTGTCTTGCCGCAATTCGACGGACCGCAGATGATACCGCGTATAGAAATCGGTAGCATGTCTCCATGTTTGCGTACCTCTTTCGTTAACTGTATCCTATCGTCAAAGTTTGTCACTTTGATCGTCCGCGATTGTCGTACGAACCGCATTTTACCTCCCCTCCACAACGAATGAAAAACAATATCGAGAAAGCTGGCCTATTTATAGAGGCGCGTAGAGCTGAGATGCTCAGTCTTTAAAATGTTTTTGCTCGTGTCGGATAACAGCGATATTTACGATTTAACCGTCGAGCAGTTAAAGTATATACCAAAGGTCATTCTACTACGACAGTTTTATAATCATATAGATTATTTGTGCGATAAGCTTCCCGAACATATCAAGGCAGATTCGGAGGTTCAACAATACCGTCGCTGTTTAATACATTATAATTTGCCGTGTCAGCAAACGCACATCGACGGTCCGCCGCCGTTGATAAAAAACTGCGGCGAATGCCGCCGAAGATAGGTCGAGGTCTGTTGAATCGCGCGATAAACGCGCTTCCGATTGAATTACACATTCCCGGCTATCAATTTTGCGGTCCGGGAACTCATTTAGAAACACGATTGGCAAGAGGTGATCGGGGTATTAATCCATTGGACGCAGCGTGTCGCGAGCACGACATAGCCTACTCGCGTAGCAGCGATCTCGCAGAACGACACGCGGCAGACAATATACTCGCCGCGAAAGCGCGAAAACGTGTCACCGCGAACGATTCGACTCTCGGAGAGAGAGCTGCAGCTACAGCCGTCTGGGCGGCCATGAAGGCTAAAACGAAACTCGGCATGGGTTTGAAAACGAAGAAAAAGAAGAAAAACAAGCGAATACTTTCGGTAGCGAAACGCGGCGGTATCCTACCGATCCTGCCGTTATTAGGGGTTCTCGGCTCGTTGGTCGGCGGAGCGGCGGGAGTCGCAAAGGCCGTGAACGATAACAAAGCCGCGCGGCGTCAGCTGGAAGAGATGCAACGTCACAATCGCGCCATGGAAGGTCACGGACTTTATCTCGCTCCGTACAAACGCGGACGGGGAGTCTCGAGAAAAAAAAACGTCGAAGAGACGCTAAAAATCCCCAAGGGCGTAACTACCAACGTACAACTGCAACAACTGGCAAAACGTATGCGCATTCCATATTTTAGAGGTATTTTCATGCGCGACTCGTTACCGATCGGCGGTGTACGTCGAAACGAAAGCGGTATCGTGAATTTGGATAACACTGAGGGACCGGGTACTCACTGGGTGGCGTATGCGAAGAGGGGAGATCGTGCCATATATTTCGACAATTTTGGCAATCTTCGACCACCGAGAGAATTGGCGCAGTATCTAAAGAACAATGTAGTAGAGTACAATCGCACGCCATATCAGCGATACGATCAGAGCAATTGTGGACAACTGTGTCTGCGTTTTCTACAGTCGGCTGACAATCAATTTAAAGACCGGCGTTACGCTGTTTAATCTCAGTATTCATTCAAACATGTCACTGACATTTACGCTCACCGGCAAGAGCAGCATCCTCGCGGTAAGCTACTTTCCCGCCGTGGATTTGAGCGATGGCGATTACGAGCTCGGTCTGACAGATTTTGAAACCTATCACACGATACCGAATGTAAATTTGTCGAACAATAAATTCTACTATGACGACGACAAGGAGATTACCATTCCCGAAGGATCGTACGAACTGCGTGATATAGACATGTATCTGAAACGCGCTCTTTTATGGGATCAATCCAATAATGTCTCGATAAACGAAGATGAACCGCACCCATTGATTATTATTCGGGCTAATAATACGATGAAGAGCGAGATCAAGTGCGCTTATCGGATAAATTTCACCAAACCGAACAACATTGGATCGCTGCTGGGATTTTCAGCGAATCGCGTGCTGGAGTCGCGACAATGGCACGAATCGGATGTTCCGATAAATATCATCAATGTAAACATCATTCGCATAGAGTGTAACGTGATCGCGGGTGCGTACAGCAACGACAAGTACGTGCACACGATACACGAGTTTTCACCGAGTGTGCCTCCAGGATATAAGATATCGGAAACGCCGGCACAGATCATTTACCTTCCGATCATCGTACGGAGCATTTCGGATTTGACGGTTCGCGTCGTGGATCAGGACGGTCGATTGATTGATTTTCGTGGCGAGAAGATCACCGTTAGACTGCATGTACGAAGACGACAGCGATAACGTGAGATGCTCATACTGAACGAAGCTGAGCAGGTGCAACAGACGAGAAACAAAATTAAAGAGACAATCCGATCGCCAAAGAAGAAACTCACTGCGTCGAACGTTGAATTTCTGAAATCATTGGGTTTCGTCGTACGAAATGGCTAATATCTTAAACATTGGAGGTGAACCGATCTTTGACGACAGCGTCGTCAAGATTGAGACACACACGTACAATCCGTACGCCAACACAACGTTTGGACATAACGATGAGATAAGAATACCCATACAACAGCAGGATTTATACACGTTGCCGTACGAGAGCTTTCTCTACGTTGAAGGAAGATTGACGATAAAGAAAAGGAATAACGAGTCTGAGACAACGCTTGCGAATAATTGCGTGGCGTTCATGTTCGATGAGATTCGATACGAGCTCAACGGTGTGGAGATTGATCGCAATAGAAACGTTGGAATAACCAGTAGGGGAGACCGGGGCCTAACCGTCAGTTTTTTTTCGGTGCCGATTTTTAACAAGAAAATAAATAATTTTAGTTAAATGTGGTATACCACTGTAAAGAGTGAACCTTTAGCTACAAAATTTATATAGGAAATTTTTATCTACGTCGCTTTGTTTAACCGGTATAGAGCAAAAACGACAACGGTGGAAAAATTGAAATCTCAAAAATGCCGGGGTTTAACCGTCACACTGCATTTTCAATACATATACGTACATCTAATCCTGAAAAATGATAGGATACATCTTAATAATTGTTTTTTAAAAGAAAAATATAAAAATTTATTCAAAATTTTTATGCGAAACATTATTAAAAAATAGTTACGAGGGTTCCTCTTTCCGCAGAAGTCACTCGCCTGACTTGTTTCACTCCTCGACGTCCGATGACTCTATTCGGTGTCTGAACGGTTGTAATTCCCGTCTCATCCATATTCCATATGCAGTGAGCCTGGAAATGCCCGAGAATGCCTTGAAAATGCACCCGGACTGCTTACTGACGGATTCACCCCAAACACAAGTTTCAGGTTTGATCGCCCACGAAATATTAGACATCAACGATAATGAAAAAACTACACTGGATTCGTGTTCAGCATGCATTACTCTTTATAATCACGTACCTCGAGATTTGGAGAGCAAATATTATTGCAGATATTACAAAATTTCCACGCGCAGAAAATGTAACTTTCACCTTCCGAAAACACGTTTGCCCTCGTAAAAATCATAACACGGCAGGTAACCTGCCGAAACTCCGTTGGTCACATGGGTACCATAAGCAGCGTTTACAATGTTAATAGCGTGTTCGCACAATATACAGGTTCCGAGATATTTGATTTGACGGTTCAACCCCGGCGACGGTTAGGCCCCGGTCTCCCCTACCATCAAGAACTATGTATCGCTATCGTATAATGATTCTCAACTCATGCGGAATGCTGGATGGGACGTTTCATCGAGCATACCGGAAGGATACTTCAACTTTTGCGTACCGCTCAAGAGGTTGCTGGGTTTTTGCGAGGATTACAAACGCGTGGTTGTTAACGCTCGTCACGAATTAATTTTGATACGAGCGCGCAGCGATAACAATTGCATTGTAGGAAATCCTGCGACGGAGCCGGAAATTGAATTGTTTAAAGTACAGTGGCGAATGCCTCACGTCACATTAAACGAGATCAATAAGCTATCCATGCTACGGGCCTTGGAAAGCGGGCGATATCTTAGTGTTAGTTTCCGTTCGTGGGATCTGTACGAGTACCCCATGTTGCAGAGCACGACCAAGCATTCGTGGGCCGTCAAAACGGCGACTCAGCTGGAGAAGCCGCGGTACGTTATCTTTGCGCTGCAGACCGGGCGCAAGAATATCATGTCTCAAAATGTTAGTGTATTCGATGACTGTAACTTGACCAACGTGAAACTTTATCTAAACTCTGAATTTTATCCGTACGACGACTTGAATCTGGATTTTGGCAAAAATTGATACGCCGTCCTTTTCGATATGTATGCGCGTTTTCGTAAAGCTTATTACGGATACGATTCCAGTGATACGCTTTGCAGCTTGTATACATTCCTGATGGAAGGACCTTTTGTTGTCATCGATTGCTCGCGACAAAACGAATCTGTCAAGAGCGCCACCGTGGATGTGCGAATAGAATTTGACTGCAAAGAGAATGTACCGGCAAATACTACCGCCTATTGTCTCATGTTGCATGATCGCGTAATCGAATACTGTCCATTGTCGAACGTAGTGCGCAAAATCATGTAAATTGCAATATCAGCGGATATTGCGATATAAGATACACTGATGTGCCGCGATAAGATACAGATTGCTCCGTCGTTTTGTCATGATCGTACCAACGTTTGTCGATCTGCAAGGCTTCACCGTCGGGGTGAAATTTGTCGTAAAGGAGGTGGCGGTTCTGAGAAACGGGACCGTTTTGGCGCATTACATTTTTACATGTCCCATGCCATGGAGTCTCCTCATGAAATCCGACAAATCATGCGCTTCTTGGTTGATTGCAAATCACCATGGACTACGATGGGAGGATGGAAACGTGCCATACAGCATGGCGAAACATTTAATTACATTGGCCGTGCTTGGAGAGGGCGACGAGACGTCGACTCTTGTGTACGTCAAGGGATGCCAGAAACGAGAATGGCTGGTGGATCTACTTGAGAATACAGCGAGAAAAAATCTAAACATTGAGACTTTGGATGCCGATTACGAAGATATCGAATCTTTAAATAATCTAGATGTTACTAATACTATACGATGCGAAAAACATGTTAAGAATTGCGCATTACAAAATGTATTAAAAATATGTAACTGGTGGTCGCGACACCAGAAATAATTATGATTTTTTAAATAAACTATATATGTATATATAAAATGTTTTATTTCCTTTTTCCACATAGTTTGTAGTATAATATAGATGTTTTAGCTGTTCAAAAGCTGTTTTAGCTGTTCAAAAGCTGTTTTTAGTTGTTTGATAGTTGTTTGATAGCTGTTTTTAAAGCTGTTTTAGTTGTTTTTAGTTGTTTGATAGCTGTTTTTAGTTGTTTGATAGTTGTTTGATAGCTGTTTTCAGTTGTTTGATAGCTATTTGATAGCTGTTTTTAGTTGTTTGATAGTTGTTTAATAGCTGTTTTAGTTGTTTGATAGCTGTTTGATAGCTGTTTGATAGTTGTTTTTAAAGATGTTTTAAAGAAGTTTGATAGCTGTTCAATAGCTGTCTTTTTTCTCGCGAGGATTATTTTTGCATAACATAATATGCCAAATTTAAACAATTTGTAGCCATTTTACGCCAAAATTGTATCGCCGATAAATGTAATGCAGTTAGAATCTTGCGTGAATTTTATGATAAAAATTCGATTATTGATTGCGAACTGTTGGCGTATGCTGCAGATAATATTATACACGATGCATTACATGAGAAATAAATGTATATTAAAATGCATATCACTGCATCTAAAATTATCTTTCCTTCTGTCTACCGTTCCCTTGTCCACCGTCAGCGGTTTAGAATTACAGAGCGGTAACTCTCGATAAGAATGCGCGTGCCGCATTCGTCGCGCGATCATTAAACGTTTTCTCATCTGTCTCGTATAAATTATTAAATATTCTTCCTCTTATTTCCAATAAATAAATCACTTAAAATAATATAAAAAATGATCTAACTATAATGGGTGACGGGAGCGAGAAGACCGTGCGCGAGGGGGAGAGAGATGCGCGCGAACGGGGGAGAGGGATCGCGCGCGACCGTGAAGACGCGCGCGAACGGGGGACGGGGGCGCGAGAGAACATCTACGAGGGGGAGATAACGCGAGCGGGAGCGTGCCGTGTGACGTCACGCGGACCGACGCGGCCGTTGCACGCGGACTCCGCGGCGCGGCGAAAACGCGGTCACCCCTCCCCGAGGCGCGGCGAAAACGCGAACGCGGTCGCCCCTCATCCCGCGGCGCGGCGAAAACGCGAACGCGGGTCCCCTCACCCCGCGGACCTCTCCCCCGCGGCGCCGGAAACGCGGTTCCCCCCTCTCTCGCCCGCGGCGCGGCAAACAACGCGGTTCCCCCCTCCCCCTCCTCGCGGCGCCCGAAAACGCGGTAACCCCCCCCCGCGGTATACCCCCCCGACCCCCTCTCCCGCGGTACCCCCGGTGAACGGTGAATATCCCCCGGGGAAAATGATCCCAACAAAAAAATCCCACTCTAAAGATCCCAAAAAATATGTTCCCCGAATAAAATAATCTCAACAACAAAAAAATCCCCCTCTAAAAATCCCGAAAAATATGTTTCCCGAATAAAATAATCCCAACAACAAGAAAATCCCACTCTAAAGAAATCGGTCAAATTCTGCCTTTAAGGGTAAAGCCAGCGAAATTCTATGTTAAGAATAGATTCGGTCGCCGAAATTTACATTTAAATAGCCGAATATTTCCCGGTAACTGAAGGGCAGAAAAACAGAGCTCTATTGTTGGCGATAATGACTCGCTCCTTTGTCTCGGAGACTCGGTGCGCGAGGCATACACCCGTGACAAAGCGAACGACCTATATATCAAAACAGCTGATCGGTGACTGGCCTCGAGTTCAGCGTGACATTCGTCAAAACGAATTACTCGAGACGTCGACAGCTGATTGGATCAGCCGAATTTTCGGCTCGTAACCGGGGGTCCGGAGGAATCGAGAACATTCTGAAGTCGTGGGAATAAATCCCCGGACCCTCGCGCGCGAGCCCGCTAACGACGAAAGAGTTGCAGTCAATGGAGCCACGTTTACAACCGGTGACAGTGATGGTTGACTTCGAACGCGCATTTATTAATGCAATCACTAAAGTGTTTTGTGGCGTTAATGTTAAAGGTTGTTTTTTCCACATGTCACAGGGTATTTGGAAGCACATTCAACAATTCGGACTGCAACCAGCATATGCTCGTAGTGGTGACTACGCGTTGAACCTCAGGATGCTGAGTGCACTCGCATTTGTACCCCCGGACAACGTCGAAGCTGCATACGAGGCATTAATCGCGTCACCATTTTACTCTGATCACGCTGGCGAATGGGAAATGTTGCTCTCTTATTTTGAAACAACTTGGATCGGCACTATTAATCGGCGTAAAGTGAGAAGTGGTGCTCTTTTTCCCGTAGCCCTGTGGAACCATTACGTTACTACTCTAGAAAATGGAGATTGTACCAACCATGGTGGAAGGTACCAACAACATCGTTGAAGGTTGGCACAACGCCTTTAACATTCGTGCCCAAGCGGCTCATGTTACACCATGGAAATTTATCGATTTAATGCGTGATGAGCAAGCTATGACTGAATTAAAGCTTGAACAGATACTTCGAGGCGACGTTGGACCGAAGAAAACTAGAAAATATCGAGATCGTAATAGGCGATTGCTTAATGTCGTGGGCACCTATGGTAAAGGCGACGTTGTTGAATATCTGCGTGGTGTTGCCCATAACTTAGCCTATAAGGATTATTAATTGTTCGGTGCAATGTACCTGATTATATGTAACTTCGTTTCTTGTTATTATATTTAAAAATTGATATCTCGACAGCTGCATTGTAGCGCAATGTGGTTTGCGGAACTCTTCTACTAGATTATTTGTAATGATCACTAATTGTGCGGTGCAATGTATCTGATTATATGTAACTTCGTTTCTTGTTATTATATTTAAAAATTGATATCTCGAAAGCTATAATATAAATAATGTAATATAATGATACACATCTGGGACATATATGCATGGGATGTTGTCGATTCGGGGACCTTTTGCATCTGGGATATTTATGCACGGAATCTTTTGCATCTGGGATATTTATGCACGGGATGTTGTCGATCTGGGGATCTCTTTGGTGGGATCTTTTTGGTGGGATTTTTTGGTTCGGGTGATTTTTTCAGGGATCTTATCGATGCCAACCGGTACCCCCCCCCCCGCGGTATACCCCCCGCCCCTCACTCCACCTCGCCCACATTTCATTTAGAACTGTCATAGTTTACCTACTAACAGCCAAATATAAATATGAATTTTAATTCAATAAGTCTATTGCGCGAGAGGGCTCGCATGGTGAATGACTCTGATTTGAAGAGTGGTGAAGCTTGGAAAGGACTTGTCAATGAGGAGAGCTGTATTGTAGACGTTAATGAAATAAGTCCTGAAAACCAAGAAGAATAAAAAAATATTCAAGATACTTCTCAAATTCTCTCTGAAGTGCTCGGCCTTCAAAGCAGCGACATCGCAAATATTGATCGAAATCTTTTTATTCAGCCAAACAATAATACTCATGGCTTTTCTATAAATTATGAGCAAGACAAACTTTCTACGAAAAAGGATCCACACGCTGAATTGTCAACGCCAAATTCAAAAGAAGTTATTTTCTCGAGTACGCCATTAATAGACCATAATTATTCGAAATTATTATCAGATGAGGAAGAAGTATCGACTGAATTTCCTAAAGGTGACCAACAAAATTTGAATCCAAAATGTAATAAGAACAAACCTGCGAAAGTAGGTTTCTATTTTCAATCATATCCACAAATACGATTTCTCAACGAGAGATTTCATAATGGAGGAAAAAGAGGTTTTTTTTTTTAAGAATGGGCTAAAATTAGGAATCATAAAAGTTGGTAATATTGCTGTGGATCTTCAAAAAACTTGTGGGTTTGATGCCATCATCCATATATTGCAATTTGGTGCACTTTATGATTCTCGATATCATTTTTCTATACAGTCATCGAATAATTGCGCATTAAAATTTGTATGCAAATTTATGAAGATGGGCCCAACTATGGAAATACTTCGTGAACGCATTGTCCTTTTAAATGAATTTTATCCGATTGTAAAAGATCCTGAAGCTCCATCTATCAAACCGCACAAGTTGATTGCTAAAGACTCGATTACTCAGATATGGAAGAATCTCTTTTGTTGTTCCGAACCGACTGAGCCAAGTGCAATTAGATCGTCTGAATGTAATAATCCGGAATGTGTATCGTCATTACCAATGGATGTTGCATACTTTGAAGTAAATCTCAAAATGATAAATACCAAAGGTATTCAAGCCTTACAAGATGCTGTCTTATTCAATAAAAATAATTACCATGTTAAGTGCCGACAAAAAAAATGCTCAGAAACAGTTATTGAAACGACTCGTTCAAATTTCCACATCTTTATTGATTTGGATACGAGGACACATCGTAAAAAAACACATGGCCTCAAATACCAGTTAGCAGATGTTCCAATTACACTGAATTTTGTAAAACAGTACCGGTATGTTTAGTAATATGCATAGATATTGCTTATTATGTATCGTTTTATTTGCTTATTAAACATGAAAAACTGTTTATTGTTTTCAGCTTGATAAGTGTCATCGAACACATTCCTGGTCACTTTATTGGCTACTGTCGAAAACCTTCAGGACGATGGCTGAAATGTGATGATATGCTATTAAATGTCGAAGGATGTGACGAGACAACAGTAATTACACCGATTGGGGCCATTTATATCGTGCTATGAATCCGATGTTTATATATATATATATATGTAAATGTATATACATACGATCAAGCTTAACCTTTAGACCGCCGGAAAATCTAAATATAGACGCTCTGGAGCAACCTATCTAAACACTCACAAACTTTCATAGGAAGTTAAATACAATAATAATAAAAAAAGAGTTCAAGTTTTCAGTTTCTCTCACTAGGTGGCTACCCGCCAAATCTTTCTCGTAATCAGATAGTGCGCAGGCACTTATATATAGAGGATGCCAAAGCTCGCCCGAGTAATCCTGTGACAGATATACGTGTCAATTCCCATTGCTCCTTATTTTCGCAGCTCTTGATATTTTTCTCTTCTTTTGAATATTTCTCTTTTGATTTTCTCAACTAGCCTGCGTGCCGAAGTTTTTGCTCTAGAGTATCTCGATTGCTCATTTATACCGTAAACCGCCCGTAATAATAATGGATGCTGAATCTGTAGCCTGGAGTAGTGGCGAATCAGAACCAGATGATTCCGATGGTGTACGAGATGTGACTGATGCATCTAAAGCTGTAAATGACATAGACATTAATATTGAAAATAATTCTGATATTCGCTACGACAGCTCATTTTATCCTTCCGTAAAAGATTTTACAGGTCTTCGCGATACTATTGTTGTTCCAAATGATACTCCATTGGACTATTTCGAAATTTTTTTCAATTCGAATCTTTTAGAAATGATAATTACGCAAACAAATCTTTATCAAGAACAAAATCCTGAACCTTTGCGAATGAATATGAAGCCTTGGAAACTACTTACAGTAGATGAATTACGAATTTTTCTTGGACTCACAATCAATATGGGACATGTTCGAAAAGGTAGTCTTGAGAGCTACTGGAGCACAGATCCTTTGCTGGCCACTCCGCTTTTTGGAAATATCATGCCTCGAAATAGATATTTACAAATCTTGCGATTTTTGCATTTCGCAAACAACGAAGAAATAGAGAATCATTCTCTGAAAAAAGTGAAACCTGTAATTGACGATCTGAGAAAAAAGTTTTCAAGTACTATATTACCAGGACAGAATCTTTGCATTGATGAAAGTTTAGTTTTATGGAAAGGGAGGCTGAAATTCAAACAGTATCTACCATTGAAACGAAATCGTTTTGGTATCAAACTGTTCGAACTAGTTGATTGTGAGACTGGATTTTTGATAGATTTCATTGTATATACAGGCTCAGATACCGATTATGAAAAGTTTGGTTTGGGTATTTCTGGCGATATTGTAGCTCATTTCCTAAAGCCTTATTTCAACAAAGGTCATGTCATTTATGTGGATAATTGGTATTCATCTCCACAGCTGGCTGAATTTCTACACGACCACAATACAGGAATGTGTGGAACTGTGAGAAAAAATAGGAAATGTATGCCAAATCTAGGAAATAAATTGAATAGAGGTGCGATTCAGGTTGCACACAATGACGTCTGGTTAGTCATGAAATGGATGGATAAAAAAGAAGTGTACATGATTACAACAGTCCATGAAGTCGGATTTTGTCTTACTGGAAAAAAACATTGGAGAACTGGAGAAAATATCATGAAACCAGTTTGTGTCCATGAGTATAATCAAAATATGGGAGAAATCGATAATATAGATAGGCAGTTATCTCTGACAGAGACCATAAGAAAGTCAATGAAATGGTATAAAAAATTTTTTTTTCACTTAGTGGATTTGTCATTGACAAATGCCCATGTACTGTACAATCAAAGTACAGAAAGAAAACTTTCCTTTCCTGAATTTCGTTTAGCAGTGGTCAGAGAATTGCTCAAACTTGGAGTTGATGAACATTCATATTCAGTTGAGTCAAGTAATTTACGACTAACAGGACGTCATTTTCCTATTCAAATCCAGAACGAAGATTCGTCTAAATTTCTTCAGCGTCAGTGTAAACTCTGCGCAATGAGCAAAATAAAACGACGCTCTACATATAAATGCAATGTCTGTTGTGAAGCTCTATGTATTACACCATGTTTTGAGACTTATCATACAAAACCCAAACTACCATAGAACTCAGAAAAAATTCCTCAAAAGTGAATCCAAAGACGAATAGGAAGAAGTAAAAAAAATATATTAGAAAAAAAATAAAATTTTATAAATTATAAAAATTTTTAAAATAACAAAAAAATAAAAATAACAAAAATAACAAAAAAAATAACAAAAAAAAAACAAATGGAGCCACACTGTCTCTCTACGTCCCCGCCGTTGGCTCTGGGTAATGCTGAAGGAGAGTCATATGATGACATGCTTGTAAGCCTCATCTCGGCGCATGGGTATGAGAATTGAATATTCTCAAAAACCGACCTAAGTATCGTATTCAGCGACCATGAAAACCTATAGAAACAGACTTTTGGGCGAAACTACGACTTTTGAATTTTTTCCTACCGTTAACTGCCGGAAAGACTAAATATAGTCTCTACGTGTGATCGAAACTTTGTATCGGTTATATGTAAGATATAAGCACAACAATTTGAGGACTTTCTAAGAGGATTAAAGCTCATCAAATGCCGGCGGTCTAAAGGT
>NW_027250149.1:0-40377 GCF_030848795.1 Temnothorax nylanderi | reverse complement strand
ATAGTAGGTATATTATGGGCGTTCTGGGCCACTTTGTGGAGGGGGGATGACGTCATCGGCGTGGAGGGGAGATGACGTCATTGGCGTGGAGGGGGATGACGGCGTGTTTGCATCATTAATTAAATATATTAATTTATAGGTTATAAATAATTAAATTAATTAAATTAGGTTATAATTTTTTATAACCTAACTCAATTAATTTAATTATTTATAACCTATAAATTAATATAATTTTTTATAACCTAATTTAATTAATATAATTATTTATAACCTAATTTAATTAATATAATTATTTATAACATAATTTAATTAATATAATAATTTAATTTAAAAAAAATTTGCATGACAAACTATAGAGTTGAACGCAGGAAGAGATGGCGTCGAAGACCTTTTTTTTCTGGGTCTACGTTCAACAACAAAAAATTAACAAAAAAACATATTTTACGTGACTTAAACTATAGAGTCCCATAGTGGGGAAATGAGAGTGCAAGACAGGAACGGACAAGTTCATACGTGCCGTGATGCGATTATTCTATTTTAGATAAAAGTTTTTATCAATATTTTAATAATTTTATTAATTTTTTTTTATAATAAATCGTATATAATTAAAAAGGATATTACCGCAACATATATATAATTTAAACATAGAGGAGGCTAATGTTAGCTAAAACGGAAGAGATAGATTGAAAAATAATTTTGCTACTATTTATGTTAATATTCAATTTTATTCGTTATTTACATTTTTGCTTCATATACAATGTTATCTAAGGCGAAAGCAACTAGTTCGCAATCTATAAGCGAACTTCCATCGGACACCTCACTAAGTACTTTTCTCGCTTGACATTTATCCGTGATACAATTTTGTCGCAAGACTGTTACAAAATGGTTATACTTATTACTAACATGTTGTATATTTTGACATAAATTGAAATATACATGTTCGACACATTGTTCGATTTCAAACAAAAATAATATAGTTGCTGGTATCATGTATAAGCATGTATCGCGCAACGTAAGTTTTACAATATTAGCGTCACGCATTTTAACAAGTTCTATAATTAGATCTCGAATAGACAGCGATGAACCAACAGTCGACTGCATGAGTTGTTCGATATCCATGCGTCTTTCGATGATCGTTGTCCACGTTGCATGAGGAAGCACGATCTGATTTCCCCGATTGTCACCAAGAATCAATTCCACAAAGGATGTAGATCCCACACTGATTCCGATATCCAAATATTTGTAAGCCGTGACTGTCAGGGCAAATCGTCTGCCCAAGATACGAGGCGTATAACGAGGTTCCGATTTATTGAAACTGTGGAAAAATGAAGTAGATAAATTAATAAAATTAGAAAAAATAAATTTTTAAAAATTTATCCAAAGTAATACTTACGTTTTGCGCTCGTCCGATGAAACTTCACGAGGCTTAGGCGTATAACGAGGTTCCGATTTTTCACGAGGATACGGTACGTAATAATTCATACTTGTGCTGCTTCCCTCGAAGCTGCGAAGTCCCTTATCGGGAATATCGCGAGTGAACATCCACTTCTCAGAATTATTTACGTCTTCACTGCGACCAGCCATTGTTCTTATTTCTCCGTAAGAGGTATACTTATTTCACTGTTGAAGTTGTCGCTTCGAACGATGAGACTCGATTGATTTTGACGTCGTAACACTAGTTAAAACGTTAACTCCGTCTGCAACGTTTTAGAATATTGGACGGCGTGCGCAGATAAAAAATTATAAGGGAAGGGATAATTCCCCTTCCTTCAACATTTTCAAGCACCAATGTCAGCGCTGCTTACATAGAAGTTATAAAAAAATTCATACAAATGACTAAGAAGTGGAAAATGAACCAAGTATACACGACAACACCCTACCTTCAAAATTATGATGTGGTGGGGGAAATTAGGAGAGGGAAACCACTAACAACTAATGGGAATGGGGAAAAGAAAATAAAGCATTGTAAAATTATATATATAATTTATTTTTTTTTAAAAGATCCCAATTCTTCTGGCGTCGCGACCACCAGTTAAATAATTTTAATACATTTTGTAATGCGCAATTCTTAACATGTTTTCCGCATCGCATAGTGTTAGTAACATCTAGATTATTTAAAGATTTGATATCTTCGTAATCCGCATCCAAAGTCTCGATGATCAGATTTTCTTTCGCATAATTTTCAAGCAGATCCACAAGCCATTCTTGTTTCTGGCATCCCTTGACGTACACGATAGTCGGCGTCTCGTCATCCTCTTCTGTACCAAGCACGGCTGACGTAATTAGGCGTTTTACCATACCGTATGGCACGTTCCCCTCATCCCATGGTAATCCATGGTGATTTGCAATCAACCAGGAAGCACATGACTTGTCAGATTTTGTGAGAAGACTCCACGGCATGGGGCACGTAAAGATGTAATGTTCCAGAACGGTCCCGTTTCTCAGCACCGCTGCCTCCTTTACGACAAATTTCATCCCGACGATGAATCCTTGCAGATCGACAAACGTTGGCACGATCATGATGCAACGAAGGAATGATCCGTACTGTACCGTATCGCGGTACATATGTCGCTCTTATATCGGAATATTTGTCAACATGGCGATTTACATGAGTTTGCGCACTACATTAGACAACGGACAGTATTCTATTACGCGATCGTGCAAGATGAGACAATAGGCGGTAGTATTTGCGGGTACATTTTCTTTACAGTCAAATTCTATTCGCACATCCACGGTGGCGCTCTTGACAGACTCGTTTTGTCGCGAGCAATCGATGACAACAAAAGGTCCTTCCATCAGGAATGTATACAAGCTGCAAAGCGTATCACTGGAATCGTATCCGTAATAAGTTTTACGAAAACGCGCGTACATATCAAAAAGAAGGCCGTATCGATTTTTAGTAAAATCTAGGTTCAAGTCATCGTACGGATAAAATTCGGAGTTTAGATAAAGCTTGACATTGGTCAAATTACAGTCATCAAATACGCTAACATTTTGAGACATGATATTCTTGCGGCCGGTCTGCAGCGCAAAAATAACGTATCGCGGCTTCTCTAGCTGAGTCGCAGTCTTGACAGCCCACGAATGCTTGGTTGTGCTCTGCAAGAGGGGATACTCGTACAGATCCCACGAACGAAAACTGACACTAAGATATTGCCCGCTCCCCAAGGTCCGTAACAAGGATAGTTTATTAACCTCGTTTAACGTAACGTGAGGCATTCGCCACTGTACTTTAAACAGTTCGATTTCCGGCTCCCTCGCCGGATTTCCTACAATGCAATTGTTGTCGCTACGCGCACGTATCAAAATTAATTCGTGACGAGCATTAACAACGACGCGTTTGTAATCTTCACAAAAGCCCAGCAATACCTTGAGCGGTACGCAAAAGTTGAAGTATCCTTCCGATATGCTCGATGAAACGTCCCATCCGGCATTCCGCATGAGTTGAGAATCATTATACGATAGAGATACGTAGTTCTTCATGGTACTTGTTATTCCAACGTTTCTGTTGCGATCAATCTCCACACCGTTGAGCTCGTATCGAATCTCATCGAACATGAACGCTGCACAATTATTTACAAGCGTTGCCTGAGACTCGTCCTCGTCATTCCTTCTCTTTATTACCAATCTTCCTTCGACGTAGAGAAAGCTTTCACACGGCAACGTGTATAAATCTTGCTGTTGTATGGGTATTCTTATCTCATCGTTATGTCCAAACGTCGTATTGGCGTACGGATTGTACGTGTGAGTCTCAATCTTGATGACGCTATCGTCAAAGATCGGTTCACCTCCAATGTTTAAGATATTAGCCATTTCGTACGACGAAACCCAATGATTTCAAAAATTCAACGTTCGACACAGTGAGTTTCTTCTTTGGCGATCGGATTGTCTCTCTAATTTTGTTACTCGTCTGTCGCACCTTCTCCACTTCATTCAGTATGAGCATCTCACGGTTTACCACAGTCGTCGTCTTCGCACATGCAGTCTAACGGTGATCTCTTCTCCGCGAAAATCAATCAATCGACCGTCCTGATCCACGACGCGAATCGTTAGATCAGTAATGCTCCGTACGATGATCGGAAGGTAAATGATCTGCGCCGGCGTTTCCGATATCTTATATCCTGGTGGCACATTCGGCGAAAACTCATGTATCGTGTGCACATACTTGTCGTTGCTGTATGCACCCGCGGTCACGTTACACTCTATGCGAATGATGTTTACACTGATGATATTTATCGGCACGTCCGATTCGTACCATTGTCGCGGCTCCAGCACGCGATTCGCTGAAAATCCCAGCAACGATCCAATGTTGTTCGGTTTGGTGAAATTTATCCGATAAGCACATTTGATCTCACTCTTCATCGTATTGTTGTTGGCTCGAATGATCAACGGATATTCTTCATCTTCGTCGACATGTTTCTTTTTCGCAATATTATTGGATTGGTCCAATTGTAAAATTGATTGTTTCAAATACGTGTCTATGTCACGCAATTCGTACGATCCTTCGGGAACGGTAATCTCCTTATCGTCAAAGTAGAGTTTATTGTTCGAAGAATTTACGTTCGGTATCGTGTAATAGGTTTCGAAATCTGTCAGACCGAGCTCGTAATCGCCATCGCTCAAATCCACGGTGGGAAAGTAGCTTACCGCGAGGATGCTACTCTTGCCGGTGAGCGTAAATGTCAGTGACATGTTTGAATGAATACTGAGTTCAAACAATGCAACGCCAGTCTTTAAATTGATCGTCAACCGTCTGTAGAAAGCGCAGACACAGTTGTCCACAATTGCTCTGATCGTATCGTTGATAAGGTGTGCGATTGTACTCGATTTGCGTCACGTTGTTCTTTAGATACAACACCAATTCTCTCGGCGGTCGAAGATTACCATAACTGTCGAAATATATGGCTCGATCACCCCTCTTCGCGTATGCCACCCAGTGAGTACCCGGTCCCTCAGCGTTATCCAAATTCACGATGCCACTCTCATTTCGACGCACTCCATCCATCGGTAAAGTAGTACGCATAAAAATACCTCTAAAATATGGAATGTGCATACGCTTTGCAAGTTGTTGCAGTTGTACGTTGGTAGTTACACCTTTCGGAATTTTTAACGTTTCCTTGACATTTTTTTTTTTTTTTTACTCGAGACTCCACGCCCGCGTTTGTATGGAGTGAGATAAAGTCCGTGACCTTCCATGGCGCGATTGTGACGTTTAAGTTCTTCCAGCTGACGCCGCGCGACTTTGTTATCGTTCACAGCCTTCGCGACTCCCGCCGCTCCACCGACCAACGAACCGAGAACTCCCAACAACGGTAGAATGGGCAAGATACCACCGCGTTTCGCCGCTGGAAGTATCCGTTTTTTCGAATCCGCTCTCTTCTTCATCTTCGTCTTCGCCTTCACCTTCGCCTTCATTTTCAAACCCATTCCGAGCTTCCGCTTAGCCTTCATGGCCGCCCAGACGGCTGTAGCTGCAGCTTTCTCGCAGAGAGTCGAGTCTTTCGCGACGGCACGTCCTAGCGCTCTCTCGGCGAGTATCTTGTCGGCCGCGTGTCTCTCGGTGAGATCGTTGCTGCGAGAATAAGCTATGTCGTGTTCGCGACACGCTGCGTCCAATGGATTAATACCTTGATCACCTCTTGCCAATCGTTTTTTTAAATGAGTGCCCGGACCACAAAACTGATAGCCGGGGATATGTAATTCGAATGGAAGTGCGTTTATCGCGCGATTTAATAAGCCTTTGCCTATTTTCGTTGGCATTCGCCGCAATCCTTTATCAATGGCGCGGGACCGTCGATGTGCGTTCGCTGCCACGGTTGATTGTAATGCTCGTAACAGCGACGATATGTCTGAACCTCTGAATCTGTCTTTATATGTTCCGGAAGCTTGTCCCACACGTAGTGGACGTGATCACCACACATTCGCAGCAGAACAGGTTTCGGCACAAATTGTAGCTGTTCGGCACTCAAATCGCGGATATCGGAAGGTCTCGACAGCAGGACGAACATCTTTGCTACTGAGCGATTCGCGGTTCCGCACACCTATAAATAGGCGTTCGGCCGGAAGCTCCAGTCGACAGTCTGAAAAATGAAATTCGTGCGACAACCGTTGACGATTCGCGTGACGAATTGCGACGACAGGTTACGGTCGATGGGGAGCAACGCGGAGAAGCGCAGGCACGGTGCGATGCTACCGACTACTATACGCGCGATCATTTGCGGCCCCTCGAATTGCGGTAAAACCAACGTTCTGATAAGCTTGCTGGAAAGTCCGCACGGTGTACGTTTCGAGAACGTATATGTGTACTCGAAATCGTTGCAGCAACCGAAATATCGATACTTGGAGAATGTATTAACGTCGATAGAAGAGATTGGCTACTTTACGTTTTCCAACAACAGTGACGTCATTCCACCGAGCGATGCGCGCCCAAACTCAATCTTCGTCTTCGATGACGTGGCGTGTGATAAGCAAGATGCTGTGAGAGAGTACTTCTCAATGGGTAGGCACTCGAGCGTCGACTGCTTCTATCTCTGTCAAACGTACGCGAGAATACCTAAACATCTGATACGTGACAACGCGAACCTACTGATCCTGTTCAAACAGGATGGTACCAATCTGAAACACGTGTACAACGATCACGTAAATACCGACATGTCATACGATGAATTTTGTGCGTTGTGCCACGATTGTTGGCAACGCAAATACGGGTTTGTAGTGATAGACAAGGACAGCGCGCTTTCGAACGGTCGATACAGAAAAGAATTTAACGTGTTCGCGATACCGCAAAAGCGGTCAGTCGATGTCGATACCTCGTCGAGTTAAAACGTGAGATTAACACTCTGCTTTTTTTTCCCGCGATGGCCACGATCGACAGGAGCGAGAATATTCGCGAGCGCGAGAAGATTGTGAAGGAGATTGCGAAAACGAGTGATTCGATTCGTAAGAAACTTCGCGCTTTGAAGACCGGTAAGATCGTGAAGGACATTGAGTTGGACGCACACTTTAAGCCTCTCATCGGACCGTTGCAAAAGATCGCAAACAACTCGATCTCGGTGAAGAAAGAGGAGCTGACGGAGAGCGACGCTGACGTGGGGATCGAAACGTTACCCTTTCAGCAGCGCAAGAAGGAGGAGAAGGAGGAGGAGGAGGAGGAGGAGGAGGAGGAGGAGGAGGAGGAGGAGGATAAGGAGGATTGGGAAGATGCGACGTCGAAAAAGAGGAAGCGATCAGAATCCCGGTTGGATCTCTCATCGACACCGCATAAATCTGATCAATCCAAACGATCGAAAGTACTACCGATAACCTCCACACCGTCCACGACGGCGAGAACCGTGCAAGATACAATTCCCAAATTCCTCACAAGCGCGAATGTTTTTGAAACCACGGACGACTCGATCGCGACATCCGTACGAGAGCAGTTGGAAACGTCGAAGGGACGAGAAATGTTTCTACAATCGTTGCAAGATCACTTGGGTCCACTGGGTCGAGAGTACATTGGGGCTTTTCTGAGCGCCGATCGAAGTATAGACCCTGTATACGGCGTTTATTTCGGCAAGGACGGAATGATGTTCGGTAATAAACGTTTTGACGTGAACAAGGAGGATAGAATAATTATCAATGGCGTACGATATATCGGTACACCCGGTCTTTATGAGTTGATCTTCAAGAGAATGCCCGATGACGAGATCTACACGGAGGGAGATATGAAAAAGTATAAGAGCCTGCTGTTGGAAACGAGTGCTCATAAATTCAAGCATGATCCTCGCGAGCGAGTAAAGAGCAACAGGGGACACAAGTATACACAGGTAATCGCATCGTTGTTCCCTCCCGAATCCAGGAAGAAAAAATCTGGAAAGGGATTATGCATGCCTCACGCGATGACGGTAACAAACAATAAGGTTGACTACGTGCACTGGGACGACCCCAACGAGCTGGTGGATCGTCTCCGATTGCTCGACGCTTCGCGCCAAGCGGGTCACAACGGTCACGACAACGAGATCCTGTCGATCATCGAGGAACTTCGCGAAGCTGGGCTTATTATAAATTAAACCATACGTCGGCGAACCATTCAATCAGCATTGAAATGCCGATCAACAAGTTTGGCATATCGCTCGGACGAGGCGAGACGCAACCGAACTATCAATGCAATGGATTAGTCAGAAATTACGTGCGGGATAACGCTCTTTGTATGGTTGCCGCCAACTTTGATGCAAAGTCGCGCAAGATTCGACGCGTGGCACAACCGGAAGCTGATGATGATGCGGTTAACAAACTATATGTGGATCAGTGCTTTAAAATGTCGAGCAATCGACAGAAAGAGTTAGACGAGAAGCTGACTGCATTCGAGAAGGATCTGCAAGCGTTACGGATTGCGATACACGAGCTTCGACATTTGACGACCGCTGAGTCAGAAACGAGCAACAACAACAATGGCTAGCAACAAATGGAATGGCTATGAACGATTAACGGACGACGATGATGAACGACAGCGACGAACGGTTCAGGAACGGCTCAGGAATAGCTATCAAGCGGCTAACGAACGAGTCAGAAACAGCTATGAACAACTAGCGAATGGCTATGAACGGCTAGCGAATGGCTATAAACGACTAGTGGACAAAGAACGGCCGGCAGACAAAGAATGGCTATTGAAGGACAATGAACGGAAATAAACGGCTATTGAATTGTTAAAAAAAAGTTTGAGATATAAATCATAATATAATTTCTTTGTGCATATTATTACACACTGCTAAAAAAAACATGACATCCGATGGACATAAAAATATCGAGAAGCAACGACTCGTCGAAGAACTGCATGCTCCGGCGAGAAGAAATTTTCCACGAAGACACGTCATAGTTCGGGGATACGACGACCTGTGGCAGGCTGACATTGTCGAGATGCGTCCATACTCACGTTTCAACAAAGGTTACCATTATATACTCACCATCATCGATGTGCTGAGCAAGTATGCGTGGGCTGTACCGCTCAAGAGTAAAGGTGGAAGCGAGACAGCTGAAGTTATCGCCAAGATAATTCGAGAGAGCCGGAGATGTCCGAAAAACTTACAAACCGATATGGGGAAGGAATTTTACAACACCGACGTGCAACGTCTCGTGAGGAAACACAACATCAATCATTATTCCACATATTCGGTGTTGAAGGCGTCGGTCGTCGAGCGATTCAATCGCACGTTAAAGAATAACATGTGGAAGATGTTTACATTCAACGGAACTTACAAGTGGATCGACGAGCTACCGCGTCTCGTCGCGGAGTACAACGCGCGCAAGCATCGAACGATCGGCATGCGGCCCGTCGACGTTACTCCTGCAATCGCTGAAAGACTCTTAACCACGGTGTACAGCGCGATCAAGATCGCAGGTTTGACAAAGTTTAAAGAAGGCGATCGGGTACGCGTTAGCAAGCACAAGACAATTTTCGAGAAGGGTTACACGCCAAATTGGAGCACCGAGGTGTTTAAGATCGTTAAAGTGCAACACACTAATCCTGCAACCTATCTGCTGGAGGACTATCGCGGAAAATCTATCACTGGAGCGTTTTACGAGCATGAGTTACATCGCGCGGCTTACCCGGACACGTATCTCGTGGAGAAAGTACTGCGCAGGAGGGGAGACGAGGTCTACGTGAAATGGCTGGGATTCGATGGCTCGCACAACTCATGGATACACAAGGACAATGTTATTTAATTCATGCAGATTGTATTTTAAAACATATGAAAAAATAAACTATGTAAGAAATATTAAATACATACATGTACAATATTTTATTAATATCCCTTCTAACAATATAATATACGTTATATTACCTTACCTTATATTACATTACGTTACGTTACTATACATACGTATATACATATATACATACCTACGTACATACCTACATACATACATACATACATACATCACATTACATTACGTTACGTTATACTATTACATTACGTTAAGTTATACTATTACATTTTATACATACAATACACTACGTTTTTGGAGGGGGTATTTGATAATGCCCCCACGGTAACGTATCGATCGAATCGGGTATAATGTATCGCTTATCGTCGTACGGACTCAGAGCGATCTTCGTCTCGCGGATGGTGTTCACATCATGCAATTTTGATCTTATAGAGAACTGCTGTCGCGTCATTTCAATTGCATCCTTCAGACACCGCGTGTAATCGTCGAACGTTATAGTACGCGCTACGACGTTACTCTTGACGCCTTTTGCTTTTTTAGTGTCTTTTTTACCATCCACTTTCAACGCATACATCTTCGCTCTGAGTCCAACGAATTCCGTCATTATCGCGCCATTGTTTTCGTCTTTCATTAAGCCCGGCACCTTCTTGTTTGCAAGTGGTATACCGTACGCGTTATCTACTGGATAATCGCTTGTGTCGAATCTGTCGATGTCGCGTTTCATCGTCTCGTACACGTCGCCGCACTCGATGTGGTATATAAGGCTGTCCGTATCGGTGTACATAACTTTACATTTGTCGTGATACAACGGTAACATGTACTCGTGATGAAATTCATACAAACATATCTTGGATATATCGAGGATGCACATACCCACGTAGATTGGTTTGTTGAACTTCACCTCGAGTTTTCGCAGTTCGACGGCTACCAGATCTTTCGAAAACACGCTCCTGCTATGGAAATTCGGTCGCGCGATCATTGCCTCCGCGCCGTATCGTCCGTCCCACTTCGTCAGTAATTTTACATCGACGTGATTGCGTACATTTTCCATCGTTTTCCCGAAAACTGCGTTATTCATTAATTTATATAAATTTTTCTCGAACTCATTTTTTGCTTGCGTTCTAAATTTTGTATTGAGTTCGATGTAAGCGCGGAGCCACGCAGATTGAGCGAATTGCAATATGCGATGTATCTTTGTGACGCGAAGGCCGTGGCGCGTGCACTGCTGTAGGTTGCGATAATGAATGACATAACGCTCCTTATTGTATAAAGTCGCGAGAAGTTTGTTCTCTCGCTTGCCGGGCGGTTTATCGCTCGTCGGACAGAACGGTAGATCAGCGTGCGCGTCGTGTTTATTCTGCGGATACTCTAGATCGACCTCGAGAATATAACCCGTGGACGAATCCAAAGCGATTGCGCTAAAGTTGAAATTCGAAACGTCTTTGACCCATCGAAAATCTGCGTAGGGCAATGGCTCACACATCGCCCAGCCGTACAAGTTGTTTACATCGAAATACATCAGGTACGACGATGGTTTCAACTGATCGTGAGATTGCATGTACTTGTTATTAGCTTGCGCGTATCTACCGGAACATTGACTGAGACCGCCGCGAATACCACGTTCGATAAACATTATCATATCAATGTCTGTGAGCAGTTCGAAATTAATACGTGTATGTTTTAACATAGCGTCCCACGTGAAACCCGGTAGAGTGTAATAATGCGCTGGATCGAGTCCGTAACTCGCGACGCAGCTATCGCGAAAATTTTCAAACACGTCGGCCAACAGCAAGACATCGGTTTTCAGGTATAGATCACTGTATTCACCCAGGGTTCGAACGGAGAATCGCTGCCATACATTCGCGGCGTGCGCGTAATCGCTCTCGGATACGGTGTCACCGGTCAAGGAACTGTAAAATGAATCGCGCGGTGGTAAACACGTATCCTCTAGCTTTTCGACACAGTCAATGTACTCATACGGAAAGACACCTTTTCGCGTCAATAATTCAAAATCGTTGTCGGATAACGTGGAAAATTTTGAACGTATAATTTTTAATTTATCATTATCTAGGAAGGATGACAATTTTGCGAGACTCGCGCTCAGAAATTTATACGAGTCGATAAATCTTAGCTTTATATTGTTTCGCGAATCAGCTCTTTCCGTGGTGTCTTTCACGTGTTTAGTAAATGAGATGTACTTTTCCTTTGTTATAGGCAGTACATCGATCTTGCCTTCGAACGCGGTAGCTATCTCCTTGATAATGAAATGCGCGTCATAGCCCGACAGATTGTGGAATATTACTGGGATGAAGTGAGAATCCTTATAATTCAAATTGCATGCCGAATGTGCGGGACCTCGGTACCTACCGGTTAAATGACAGTGATCGCGTACCCGCGTGTCGCCTGGTGCGAACGGTTTCTCGCACACGTGACATTGCGTCACACTGTTAAATTTTTTCCACTCGTCTTGCGTGAAATCCACCATGGGTATATTAGTGGACAAGATAGTCTTTACGTCGTGTGCTAAACGTCTTAGTTCCTCGGCAAACCACGCGACGCAGTCATTATCGCGACGAAATCGATACGCAGATAATGATTCGTCGTACGAGCAATGCACGTAATACCCGACACTAAATACCTTATGGTGTTGGTATATGCCGGACGTTTCAGGATCTGCTGCCGTCTTCTCCAGGATACATTCCAGGTCGGCGTATACGATAAACGGAACACGTTCTTTTCTGCTGTAGTTCTTGAATTGCAGCCACTTGTCGTTATCGCTCGGTAACTTGATCGCGCAGTCGTTCATCTCCCGACAGTCGATGGTGTGGGCTTCCAATTTCTCGCTCGTGTAGAAATAGTGCAAACATCTGTAAATAATAAAATTTTTTATATCTTTTACGTAAAAATTATTTTTATTATTTATTAAGATGTATACTCACCGATCGCAAAAGTATTTCCGACTATGATGCCTGCTCAATTGCGAGCTCACGAGGCGGGATAGATTTTTTATCCATGCGAAATGTCCCACGTTGTCGTCTCGCGGGTCCTGCATGTACAGCAGATTTACATGCTTTTCTCTTTTCAGGTCGGTAAGCCGTATCGGGAGAACGTTTGGCGTCTTCTCTCCCTCGACAGTATATACGTTGATCGACGCGTTGTTGTGATTTTCAAAATTTTTAATTTGACTCAAAGTCATTGGAAACTCAATATCTTTTAAATTTAATACTTTTGTGTAATGAGGGTACAAGGATTTCCGATATGTATGATCCTTGACGGGATACAGCGCGGCGACTACTGACCACGCGAAGCACGCATTGTCCGTTGATTGCACGCTGATCACCGCTTTCTTTGATTTAATTTCTTGCGGTAAATCGATGTAACACCCCGCGCGCAATGGATTGTATTTGTTCACATTCACCGTTAAATTGAGTATACGCGACAACGCCCATCCGCTATCACGTTCCTGGAATTCATCCAGCGTTGCTAAAGTGGGCTCGATAACGTGCAACTCATACCACTCGCGCAGATTGGACTCGCGAAGGAATTCACGGTTTCTCGTAGCAATACTTTTATTTGCGTGTTTATCACCCGCCACAAACTCGCCGTTGAACATTGTGTTTATTTTTACACTGTTATGTTCTTGTATGGCGTTCCGCACATGATTGAATACGATGCCTCCCGCGTCCTCGAGAAATTTTCGCGGTTCAATGTAATCGGTATTAATTACTGCACCAGTCAATATGCGGCTTTCGAAAGCCGTATCTATCTCACGCCATCTGAGTCCTGTCTCACCCGCACTGTATCCGGCACCCACATGCACGAAACGTTGACGTACCGAATCTTTTATACTTTCGATTCGCGCGATTTGAGCCACCAACGACTGTCGATTGCCGATTGATAATACATCGCCGTTTAATCGAGGTCGTTTATTTCGGCTTTCTTCTTCCAACACTTCAATAAATTGGTTGCATCGTTGCTCCCACGCGGCAAAATCTTCGATCGAATTCAGTCGATCTGATTGCTCCTGCAACTCTTGCTCCATGTTCTCAAAGATTCCAAAGATTCCAAAGACTGCTCGCTCGCTCGCTTGCTTGAGAATACTAAGATTTTAACACTATTTTCCGTTATTTTTATACTTTTCTTCTATCGCTTTTTCTCTTTTCTTAATCATTTCTTCTTCTTCTACTTTTACGTCACAGAGACGCGACATTCCTTAGACCCTTTGGGTCTCAATATAAGCAAATAAGCTATTTGCTTATTAGTAAAAAAATTTCATCTGAATGGTAACATAACCCGACCTTGTCCCAACACATGCCTCATCAAAGGATGAGACAATTGTAGGTCATAAATTATAGCTACCTGCCGTCGGTGCTCAATTTTATAACAGTTGTGTAACTCTTTCATGAATAATTTTCAGTCGGATGTACTTCCATGGAAAAAAAACAAGTAATTTGTTTGCCCCTGTTTTTACCATCATTTTAAGAAATATCCCCACCAATCAAAGTATATCTACACATCTGGTGAAGCAAATCTCAGAATCTCAGATACTTGCACTCGTGCGTTCGTGCATAAAAGAGTTTGACTGTTTCTATCTTTACTCCCTCCCTCCTCACCTGAGCAGCTATGGGGGCGGATGTCCCGACACGTAGCTCGTCAAAGGACTAGACAATTGTAGGTCATAAATTATGCCTGCCATTCTATAACATTTGCGTAAAAAAAAATCTTCGATACAAAATTTCTTGGAATGCAAACATACTCAGCTATGTATGTAATATAATATCTCCTATGACTATTACCTGCCATGACTACTATCCCATATCAAAAAGACTAAATTTAATCATTCTAGAGAACGGGAGATTAATTTTTGACCTAATATAATTTTTAAAATATTAAACAATTTTATCGATAGTTCTGACCTATTAAAAAATATTTATTTAAATATTCCAATCAGGGACCTAAGACAATCTCCCTTCTTTTATGTTGAATATCATCGTACTTTATATGGCGTAAACTTATGTTTGAATAGGATGATCATCTCAGCAAATAATTATACCAACTTAGTTGATTTCTTCGGCGGCAATGTGTCTACATTTAAGTGGAAACTTATTTGTTTACTCTCTTAACATTACTTATTGTTTTCTGATTGTATTTTTATCTATTTTATTTAATTTTATAAACTACATTCTCTCGTGTATATACTAAAGGGTTTTCCGAGTAAATACTAATGGAAGGGAATATTAATCACACATTTGTATTTTATATTTTAAATATTTATTCATTATATAATTTTACAAAAGTTTACCATTTATTATTTCCCTAAACATTTTGTCTCTAAAGTATGGCATGTCGTCCTGCGTGAATGTTATCTCCCTGTTTGCACAGACGTACTCGGCGAACATGCAAGAGAATACACCACAATCGCTACCATTCGTCTGTCGTGGAATGTTCTTGGCGGAATAAAATTTCCAATCACTCATATCATAAGGTTGTTTCTTTTTGTCAAGACTCTCATTTTGTAAATATAGTTTTAGCGCAGCCAGACATTTCGGATTATCACTGCCCATACTGTCGTAATAAATAATCGTTTTATCGCGGAAATCTACTATTGACATACACCAGTGAACATTGAGATGTATAGGGATAATAATAAGATCATGCGCAAATATGTCCACCTTCCTGGTCCATCGCTTCAGAGACGAGTGGCCGCCCGACAGAAGTTTCGAATAAAAATACGTGTTCATCGCATGTACTTTTGGATACTTGTTCGAAGATGTGCTTCTGGCGATCAGCAGATTCATATAAAAATTAATCACTTCGTCGTTCAGCCAATTTGAGTCAGCCAGCGTATAAAGATCCTTCTGCGTGAGCCTCAGACCGAATCCTCCACCGCCTCCATACTGTGGAAACCCTTGACACAAAATTATGATGTTACAAATTTATGTTTACAAATTTATGTCGCAAAATTATATCACATCACACTCTATTATTTTTTACTATTAATTTGTATATTTACCTTAATAACTTGATTGCATCGCTGCTCATTTAATTCTTCCCACGTATTTAATTCTTCCCACGCATTTAATTGTTCCCACACACTTAATTCTTCCATCGAATTCGGCTGATTGGATTGCACTATATTCTGAAGTTGCTCGCTTGCTTGCTTGAGCATACTATGATTCTAACGCTCTTCTTCATCGTTTTCTTCAATCACTTTTTCTCTTTTCTCTATTATTTCATCCTCTTCTACTTCTACGTCACAGAAAACGTGATTTCCTTAGGACCCTTTGGGTACCAGTTGTAAGCTATTTGCTTATCTCGAACTCTTCAAAGAATGTGACAATTGTAGGTCATAAATTATAGCTACCTGCCATCGACGCTCAATTCTATAACATTTGTATGGCTCTTTCATGAATAATTTTCGGCGGGTATACCTCTACGGGAAAAAAACAAGAATTGTTCGTCCGTTTTTTTTTTTTTTTTTTTTATTATCATTTTAAGAAATATCCCCACCAATCAAAGTATATCTACACATCAGATGAAGCAAATCTAAAAATCTTGGATACTTGCTCTCGTGCATTCGTTGCGTAAAGGTCTCGTGCTGCGTGTGTATTTGGTGCGAAACACTATCGTGTCTGATATTTTTGTGTCATCAAGTTCATTTTTATACTATAATACATTAAAATGGCCGATCATTTTGATGACATTGTGGCTGATGGAGAAGAAGAACACGCACTGCTGGGTGAAGAAGAAGAAGAAGAAGAAGAAGAAGAACACGCGCTGTCAGACGACGATGCGTACGAAAGTGCGGATAGTGATGACGACTGTAGAGAAGTCGTTTTTAGAGCCCTGTATCGTCCCGAAATTTTGGCACGGAATGGGCGCACAAAGTATTGCGCCATTTATTTATATTATACGGCCGGTTCGGGTTCTGGACACAAGGATTGTGCTTTATGCATGAATTCGTACGCGGACGCTGAAGCCAATCCAGTATATGTCGTTCGAAGGCATATAAGCAGAGCATACAACGCAATACGCCATCGTACCTGCGGAAATTGCAGACAGCCGCTGTATACACTATATCCATGCAATATATGTCCTATTTGCACGAAATAGGATATATGTTGCATGGAAACGTGAAGCCTGATGAAATATCAACGTAAGTATTACTTTTTAAAATTATTATTATTATTTTTAAATAACCATTAATCTATTTTATTTTTTATTCGGAAAAAAATGGATAATATTATTTTACTTAAGATTAACATAAATAACATAAATATTCAATGCAATTTCCGAATAAAATGCTCTTTGGTTTCAACTTAAATTCTGAAATCATACAAATGATATTAATAATAATAATGACTAGCTGCATTGGAAATATTGGCTAGATGTGTGACTCTAATAAAATAATAATAAAAAAATAAAAGCAAAATTATTTTTCTCATCAGATATGTTTGTATGTCCATAAATTTTGTACATGTCTATTAGACATTGATTATATGTGGGGTAAAATAGTAGAATATAAAGATTCTAATGATAAAAATTTTTCCAAATTTAAGTTATTTGTCGAAGTAGTTCTTTTTTTCCTCATTCAAATGCCAAGGCCGTAACAAATTTTTTCTATAGTAACGATGTAAAAAATAAAAAAAAACCGATTATCTAACGATACTGTTTCTGCAATTTGCGTAGTTCGGTCAACCTTTCGAGCTGAAAGCATATTAATTGTCATTAATTTTGAAACATGATCCTAGGCATCTTGAAACTGGCATAATCACAAAATTTCTATGGACCTACAAACCATATCTGATAAGAAATCATATTTGCTTTTATTTTGTTATTATTATTTTGCTAGAGTCACACATCCTAGCCATATTTTCCAATGCATGCTAGTCATTATTATTATTAATATCATTTGTATGATTTCCAGAATTAAGTTGAACCAAAGAGCATTTTATACGGAAATTAGTTGTTATTATGTATTTAATGTTAATATATAAGTAAATATTAATATTATTTATTTTTTTAATAATAAATAAAATTTTATTTTTATGTTATTTAATAGTATTTTATTATAGTATTTAATACGTTTGTTTTAAAATGCATATTTTACTTTTATTTGATTATTAATATTTAAATACTGTTTATGTAAATTTTAAAATGTATTAATTTTTTATTTTCTATGAAACAAATATTTCAATATTATTTCTGTTTTTATATTAATGCTTATACCATTTTATAACAAAATGTACTTTTATTTTATGAATACTGGTAAGGTTTTTGGCAGTTTTCCTTACCCTTGCAACGAATGTTAATATTCTATAAGATTCTGCCAAATAAAATATTTTACTTTTATTTACAAGTTCTTTTATTTCATAAATTATATCACCGTCCTTCCTGTTTTTTAAACTGATTTTTTATTATTAAAATTTTTTATTATTAAATACAGATTATTGAATTTTTAATATTTATATTTTCGTATACATATATGTATATTAAATATATTAAAATTTTCCACAATTTTTAAACAATTTTGTATGGGCGACTAATGGAACCTCTTTCCAGTACTAATAGGTCCGCGCATGCGCGGAAAAACCGGCCCGTCTAACAACACTGCGCGGAACCGCGGGAGTACAGCGAGATTGCGAATGCGCTCGGTCACTGACCGACCTCATTCGGGGGACCGTCGAACCCGGCGGAAAAGCGCCGACAGGGCATAACTCAAAACAATATAAGGGACCGCCGAAGAAGCCGCGACGGAGAGTATTACACCCGAGTCTCTGCCCGTGACCGTTCTCGTGAGTCGCACGAGTTAAAGTAGATGTAAGAGGCGAAGCTAAGTGTAAATTAGTGAGTGTAAGGGGGCGCCGAAATAAAGCTCCGATATAAGTAAAACGAAGTGAAGTTAATTTAACGACGCCTACACCCCGTTCCACCTACGAACCCGAACTCTTCCTAGTCTGCCCGCCCGTGCCTACCGAGTTCCAACTCGTAAGGTCAAGAGATCCCGAAAAGAATAAACGTTTGCCGTAAGCCGTGTCACCAACCGGCGACACGGCATAACAGTGTATTTACAGAAAAATACAATTAGTATCAAAGATACGTATATTCTACTTCTAGACAGCTTTTTTATTTATGCCAAATTGATAAGTACGTATGATAAATTTATTACACCAATGCCATCATATATAGTTCGAATGGAACAACGTAAACACCTAAAATATCAAGTTTTGAAAAAATAACTTCAGGTCTAGCTCAAACCAAAGTTTAAAAAAATTTACTTACACCAACGTTAAAACTAGTGAAAAGATATGACCTCAATTTAACTATAAGTCGGATCCCAACGTTGGTACAACCTTTGATTCCTCAAATTAGTGTAAAAAGAAGGTTGGCGTGACATGAAAACGTTGGATACCAACGTTAAATGTGTTTATGTCAACGTCGGGCAAACGTCAAAATGCCGCTTGGATTTAAAAATACGGCGCATTACTCTTGTGCATTTCATTCTTGGAATTTTCTTAAAAGCAGGAACAAAAAAAAATACTTTTGGAAGTAAAAAGTGGTAAATAATTTTAGTATTATTAATTTGTTGTTTTGGCAGAATTCTAGATCGGCGCTGCTATTTCAAAGATGTGTTATTCGAACAATACTTTGTTTAGCACTGTCAAACAAACGCGAAAAGAAAGCGGAAGGATCAAGGTCAACGCCAGTTCAGTCATAATAAGCGTATTAAATATCCTTATCGGCCTACATGCGATGTATCTTTACTTTCCAGACACGCCTGGTACTACTTTGTAGACCTTAACTTACTACTTGAACTTTTATTCTAAACAGCAAATTGAGAGTTATCTCGCCAGTAAGTGAAAATAATTCAGCTTAGGTGTATCTTCATTCGACCCAACTGGCCAACTTTATTAAATAGCACGCTACGTTTCGACCTTGGGTTTAGGTCCTTATCAAGCGTTACAAGTACAAACTATTAATTAGTTAGGCATAATGCCTGCTACGCCACATCTAAAAACTAATGATAAAAAATATTACGACATGTGACATATATAGTTCACAGTTAATAAAAATAAATTGCTTACATAATTTGTTCGTTGATAATTAAAATATATAGAAGACCGTTGACACGGCATATTCGATCGTTTATAAAGCACTTGTCGAGTCGGCGATGTTACTGTTAATGTGCGGACACGGATAACAACAAAACAGTACAGCTTAAAATGATCAAGAGAGGGAACAGAGTAAGAAGTGGGAAATTATGTCTCTTCTATAATGCGTTCGTAGAGAGCGTTGAGCTTCTCTGTGTCTCTTTGTAAATTAATATTGTCGTTGAATTTTTTTATAAAAAACATTTCTGCTATTTTCCTCTTCTTAGTCTGTTTCTCCTTATGTAGGATTACTGGTTTATTCCAGTCGAAGTCGTGTCCATATGACATTCTGTGACAACTGACCACGGAGTGATTACTATCGTTCTTCTTTATATCATTCTGGTGCTCCCTGAGACGCGTGCACAAATGCCCAGAAAATGTAGATTGAAATTCACATATGAAACGGAAAAGGACGGAGCACTTAACTTTCTTGACACAACGGTGATCCGAAATGGCAATACTTTGATAACGAATTGGTATAGGAAACCTACATTTTCTGGACGATATACAAACTTTTATTCGAATCACCCGTTAAAATACAAAATAAACACTATCACAAGCTTAGTTGACCGCGCTATTATACTCTCTGACAAAAAATTCCATAATTCTAACATCAAATTTGTTAAAGATATCTTGACTAACAACTGCTTTCCAAAGTCAATCACGAATAAATACATTGCCAAAAGATTAAATCAACTTAAAACACGAAATACGTCTACCGAGAATAGTAAAATAATTTTTGATTCAAAGAATAGTATACCGTTACCATATGTGAAAAATCTGAGTGAGTCTATAAGTCGAGATCTTAAAAAAGTCAATATTAGTACTTTATATACGGTCCCTAAAAAACTCGACTGTATAATAAAAAGAGGGAAAGACAGGATAGATGATCTTCATCAAACCGAATTAGTTTATAAAATAAACTGCAAAGATTGTAATGTTGCGTACATCGGGCAAACGAAACGGCATTTGTGCACGCGTCTCAGGGAGCACCAGAATGATATAAAGAAGAACGATAGTAATCACTCCGTGGTCAGTTGTCACAGAATGTCATATGGACACGACTTCGACTGGAATAAACCAGTAATCCTACATAAGGAGAAACAGACTAAGAAGAGGGAAATAGCAGAAATGTTTTTTATAAAAAAATTCAACGACAATATTAATTTACAAAGAGACACAGAGAAGCTCAACGCTCTCTACGAACGCATTATAGAAGAGACATAATTTCCCACTTCTTACTCTGTTCCCCCTATTGATCATTTTAAGCTGTACTGTTTTGTTGTTATCCGTGTCTGCACATTAACAGTAACATCGCCGACTCGACAAGTTCTTTATAAACGATCGAATATGCCGTGTCAACGGTCTTCTATATATTTTAATTATCAACGAACAAATTATGTAAACACTTTATTTTTATTAACTGTGAACTATATATGTCACATGTCGTAATATTTTTTATCATTAGTTTTTAGATGTGGCGTAGCAGGCATTATGCCTAACTAATTAATAGTTTGTACTTGTAACGCTTGATAAGGACCTAAACCCGAGGTCGAAACATAGCGTGCTATTTAATAAAGTTGGCCAGTTGGGTCGAATGAAGATACACCTAAGCTGTTTTATTCTAAACATCTTTCTCTATTTCTTGTAATTTAAGAGTTATACGCAAAAAGTGAAAGCGTTTTTGACTTTGAAGTTGAAAATTATTTGAAGGTGGAGCCTTATGTAACCAGTCAAAAAAATCGAAAAAATTTTTATTGCATAAATTATTAGTATAATATCTCTAGAATATGTTTCCAAAGTTCCAGAGCGAAATTCAAACTTAAAATAAGCGATTTTTTACCTGAGCATTACGCAAGTAAAGCGCGCGCTCCGAGAACTTGAAACTTTAAACGCGTTTTTCTCAAAACCATGTTTTTCAAATAAGCGTGCAAGATTACTCACAAACTATTCGACCAATCGACTTGCCCTTTGGCATGCATATAGATAACTAAATTGTATGTAAACCTACTTATTTAGTCATTTTATCAAATTAAATAACTTTTATTGCATAATTAAAGCCAAAATTTTTTCCGTAAAAATCGAATTTTTTTCTAAGTCCTGTTATTTTTCAATTTTGCAGTTCTTACTGAACAAATAGGTTTACCGACAATGGTAACTTATAATAAAAGTAAAAATTTGTATTTTTGATTCATTGATTAATTGCAGGCGCAATGCTGCACGCCAATTGTGAAGTCCGGCGCTGTGGCCTTTGAGAATAGGCTTTGTTGCTACTTATAAATAAAGAATTTTGCAATGAAAAAATATTTTTTTACATCTACAAATGTTGCTAAAACCATTACCCAAGTTTCAATAAGTTTCATTTTAATGTCTCTTTAAAAAAAATTCCAGAAAATTGCCTTGTTTTCAGCGTTTTACATGAGGCTCCCCCCTTAAGGGCGATAGGACACGAATTAAAGCATACCATTATTCATGTATTAAGTCATTCGATACCCACTACATACCCACAAAAGTTCATCCAAATTGAAGAGTTTGCGTTCGGAGCGTTTCCTTCTTAGATAACTTCACATACCTCGGAAAGCTACGTTTGAAGACCGACAAATAATCGGTACAAATACGACAGAAGTTGGCACTTTAATTGTTAATTTCTTTAGAATCATATCTTTGATGCAAACACAGTAAAAATTGGAATCCTTGTAGCTAGTAATTATGGTAAATATTTCCCTTTACACAGTCAGCCCCAAATAATTTTTGACTGATCTTGATGTTGACCTTGACCTTCAAGGAGTTTAAAGTCATTTATCTTTCCCGTCGCTCGTTGCTTATTAAGAAGTTATTAACAAAACAATTTGGTAATTATTTAGATTAACCCACCTTCAATATCAACCAATTATTATCTGCTTTAACAAAGGGTAGAAAAGTGTATGCGTGGATGCAGTGGGTTCCGCTCCCCTGCGGGGAGCTCCACACACATACATGTGTGATCCGCCCACACAACAATTGGGTTGGGTTATGTTAGGTTAGTTTTTTTTGGAGGTGAAACCCCCCGCAAGGAGGCGAAACCCACTGCATCCACGCATACACTTTTCCTCCCGCTTTGTTAAAGCAGATAATAGTTGGTCCACCCACACAACATTCTTTTGTTTCGTACAAAAACGTGTCGAATAAGTATAATCATATTGGAGATTTTTTTTAGTGTGAAGGTGCAAATATTTACCTTGTTTTGTTAATAACTTTGTAATGAACAACGAGCGACGGAAAAGGTCAATGACCTTGAACTCTTTGAAGGTCAAAGTTAACATCAAGGTCAGTCAAGTGTCGTTTGGGGCTAACTGTGTAAAGGGAAATATTTACCTTTATAATTGTAATTAATTTTATAATTTTTAATTTTATAAATTTTCTTCCTATTTTTTAGTGCTTCATATCTTGGAAATACCTTACAACAAGCCAATAGTAGAAAGTCAATCACATTCACACCTGCACAACGTGACACAAATGGCCTTAAATTATAAAGGTGATCGAGAGAGAGAGAGACAATTGGCATTAATAGATGTCAATAAAGATTTATTTTTAATTGCAATAAGGACAACAGGTTCTGGAAGAATATGCAAAATAGGTATGTGATATATGCATATATACATGTATAATTATTAAATAAGTAATTACTAATAAAATTAACTTAAATGTAATTACTAATATGTATGTATGTATGTATGTAAGTAATTTATTGCTATTCCCCGTAGAGTTTACAATCTTTTGACAGTGGCGTTTTAAAGGGACGTACCCAACCCTGTATACAAGACACCTCTCTTGTCCTTAACATAAATCTAGTCAAGTGGCGTTTTCTAGGGACGTACCCAACCTTTTACAATGACAATACTTTCCTAACCCGTCCTGACCATAGCGGCCTTTAACATTCTAGCGCCCTCTCTCCCTTTCTCGCCCCTCTTCCTTGCCCCACTCCCTCTCCCCGTCTGTCCATTTCCCTCCTTCTCTACCCCACCCACTTCATCTCCTCCTGCCCTCCCTTGCGTTCCCCTTTCTTTTTTGCTCTCTCTTCCATCACCCTTCGCACCCTTCCTTTCTTTCTGCCCTCTCTCCGCCTTTCTTCCCTGCTCCTGCTTCGCCTCGTCCGCCTTCCTATCGTCCCTCAGCCCGCTGCTTCCTCTTTCTGTCCGCTCTTCCGAACTTCTTCCCTTTTTGCCTCCTCTTTTACTTGCCCTTTGCCTTTACTCTGCTTTTTTTCACCCTTTTCTTCTTCCTTCCGCTCTTCCGCCTCCCTTCTCCTTCCCTTCTATTCTTCCTCCGCCTTCAGCCTCTTCTTTCTCTTTCCCTCGCTTCTTTATTTCGCTCTCCTTCACTTCCGCTGTCTTTCCCGTTCTCTGCGTCTCCGCTTCTCCACTCTGCCTTCCGTCTAAACGACACGTGCAATCCCGCGCTCACCTCGCACCATCAATATCTCCACCCTCCATCGATCTATCGATCCTTTCACTCGCCGCTCCTTCGTTGCTGCATTACTGCGTGCTGTAAATCCGCCTTGTCTATTCTCCTGTCGCCTCTTCCGTCGTCTTCCCCTACCGTCGGTAACTCCTCTCTCCGTCTTACCGACCTGCGCTCCTGTCCTCTGCTTCATTCCCGCCCCATATTCTCCCTATCCCTACATCCTGCAGTGGGGCCAACCTGCCCATAGCTCCCTGCTCAGCCCGCTCGGTGACGACACTCGGTCCTCAGTTCCATCACCAACTTCTCCCTCCAATCCATCCAATCCATCCTCTTGCCACGTGATGTCCACGTGTCGATCAACGAGCGAACGCATCCGCTCTCATGTCGTGGGCAACACTTCGCGCCAGGATTAGGACATTTGACAAATTTTAGGGATTTTTTACGTTACACGTAATAAACATGTATATTACGTCAAATATGTATAAAACGTAATATACATGTCTAAAACTATCTAACCTAGAACAGGACTAAAACAGTCGTGTATTCATCCGAGGATTCCGAGGGAAATACTCAAAATCGTCCTAAAACAGTCGTGGGAAGATCCCGTTAGCCGTTAGACGTTACGCTGTTAGCATATGTTCTTACTGCTCTTCTATTGAATATCATATCAGACGTCGTACGTTAAACATCGACCGCAATGTAAATCCCCATAACCTTATCTAAAATCAACACATTTAGTTGTCATTGTTGTCAACTCAGGATTTTACATTATAAAAAAATAGAAGATGAATTTTGAAGATAAAATCAATCAGGTAAGTAATCAAAAAACGATATCATGTACATGTCTTCTAATTTTACTCGTTTGAGAAAAACTATTTATTTATTTACAGCCAACATATTCAACTCCTCGTCCAAAGAAACAGCGGTTAGAATCCAAACAATTATCAACATATAACCATACGAAAGCGTTGGCAGCTGACGAGAATATTGATTTAGCATTAGCTCAATTTTTTTTTGGATGTAACATTTCATTTAATGTTGTTGAATCAAAACATTTCAAAAACTTTTTGAAACTTCTACTTCCAACATACAAACCTCCAACAAGGAAAAAACTTTCTACAAATCTGCTCGACAAGGTTTACCAGAATCTATTGGCCGAAAGAGTCTCATCTCTTGGATCTGATGGCGTTCTATTAATTGATGGATGGAAAAATTCATCAGCTAATACAAAAAATGTGATATGCACAATATTTACAGTAAACTCAAAGTGCATATTTCTTAAATCCTGGGATTTAACCGGACTGAAAGAAGCTGGTAATCAACTTAAAGAAATCGTCAACGAAGCTAAGAAATTAGCAAAGGAAAAGTTCAATATTACTACATATGCTGTGGTTTCAGATAATGCATCGCCAATGATGTTAATGGGAAAAAAAGTAGACATTTGGCACACTACTTGTCACAGCCACAGTGGAAATTTGTTAGCAAAGGCCCTGGTGCCAGAGACATTTGCGAAGAAAGTAAATAACCTTTTGCGATTACAGAAATAGAATGGTTTGTTCCGCCAACAATAATCAACAAGAAACGTTTATTAGTTTCGACTTCCAATGGCAATATAAATTAAAACGTTGCTACGTTTCGACCCCTCGGATCGGGTCCTTATCAAGCAATCTAAATAAAAAACAAACAACACGGTATAACAATAATTTAGTCGGCAGGATAAATTAATAGTCAGGAGAACATATTATAGATGAAGCGATACCTGGCAACTATTCCCTGTCACAAACCTAAACGTCAGCATTCTCGAAATTTTGCCCGAAATAATCAACTAGTCACTGAAAACAATGGTCAGTGAGCAATGTAAAAAGTATGCAGTTAAAGGCGAGCAGAAAATAACTCACACGCACAGGTCGGCGACAGTGGAGAACGTGTTAAAAATATAAAAGAGTGACCACTGCGATGAAGCGTCGTCTGCAATCGAAGTATTGAAATTTTCTCCGGAGTAGAACATTATCGCGGAGCGACGACTAATGTGTGTTCACCTGTCGGAGTTGAGAGGCATACTAACTGTTCTCGGTATCTGACACATTGTAGGTTGTTGGAATAAACAAATATGGTTCACATGATATTTACAACGATGAAATTACTTTGTCATGAATAGGATTTAGATTTTCTGTATCCTTCTTTAAATTTATCGTCTTCGTATGTTTTTTAATCAAGAACATTTCAGCAATCTCCCTTTTTTAAAATATTTTTTTCTTTATGGATGATGTTGGTTTCCGACCATTTAAAATTGTGACCACACAAAACGCGATGTTTGCTCACAACCGAGTGATTGCTGTCATGTTTTTTGATGTCATTTTGGTGCTCCTTGATGCGTGTCATTAAATGCCGTTTGGTCTGTCCGATGTACACTGCATCGCAGTCGTCACAATCGATCCGATATACAAGCTCGGTCTCATAATCTCTGATAAGTTTGTCTTTTCCTCTCTGAATAATTCCCTCGAGTTTTTTCGGGATGGTATATACAGTATCGAGGTGAACTGTGTTGAGAATGCGTCGGATATCCTCGCCTACACCTTTCACATATGGTACGGCAATGCAGCGTCGTGCATCAAACCTATTCTGCGTCCCATCGACATTATCGGTTGCATTCGCGAGTGTTTTGAGCCTGGTATTAATTTTTTTATTTATAACATCTAAGGGAAATGAATTATTTAATAGAATTTCTTTAACAATACTAATGTTGGTTGCATGGAAGCGGCTATCTGCCAATAAAATTGCCCGGTCTATTAAGCTAGTTATTGTATTGACCTTGTACTGAAATGGGTGATTTGAAAAAAAATTTATATACCGGCCCGAGAACGTAGGCTTCCTATACCAATTTGTGAATAGGCGACAACCCTCTCTAATTACCAAGGTGTCAAGAAACGGAATCGAGTTGTTTACTTCCGTTTCGTGTGTGAATTGAAGGCGTGGATGGTAATTGTTAAACGCGAGTAAGACGTCACCGAGCTTTGCTCTGGGTATTATGGCGAAGATATCGTCAACAAATCTACAGAAAATTGGGATCACAAAATTCAATGAGTTCAAGCAATGGGTCTCCAAATCATCCATCACCAAGTCCGCAATAATCGGCGACAGAGGGGAGCCCATCGGACTACCAAAGGTCTGTTCATAAAAATTACCATTAAAACGAAAGCTAGTGGAATCAAGTATCAGACTAATCGCGTGAAGGAATTGAGGTAGAGTAAACATTGTATTAGGTGAAATTTCATCCCATCGCTTTTCGATAGCTTTCAGAACCAACTCTTTGGGAATGTTGGTGAAGAGTGACGATACATCAAGTGAAATCATAATTTGATCGGTACCAATGCTTAAATCTCTAATCGTCCTTGCGAATGTCCAACTGTCTTTAATGTAAGATTTAGGTCGTTGTGTGAGTTCATGTAGCATGGAATGTAAGAAAAAAGCTATGTTGTACATTGGGCTACCCACTGCAGAAACAATAATTCTGAGGGGGAACCCGGTTTTGTGGACCTTTGGTAGTCCGTAACAGCGTGGGAGGTTACCATTCGTGCATCTCAGACGATAGTACGTCGGTTCATCGATGATATCATTGTCTAGCCACGATTTAACTAATTGATTAAGTTTATGTGTTAATTGTTTAATAGGATCTTTAGTTAGTTTTTTGTAAGTTAATTTATCATCGAGTAAATCGGTCATTCGATCGATGTAATCATCTTTGTCCATAACTACGGTAATCTGGCCTTTATCAGCTCTCGTGACAAAAATATCATCGTTGTTCCTCAGAAATGCTGACCCGATCCGAGGGGTCGAAACGTAGCAACGTTTTAATTTATATTGCCATTGGAAGTTGAAACTAATAAACGTTTCTTTTGCGATTATTTAAAACACCAGAAAAGGTGCAGAATACGAATTAAAGCAGCAAGGAAGCTCCAGAATTATCCTAGCATGTGACACAAGATGGTGTAGCTATAGAGATGCATTTAGATGTCTGCTAAAAAATTTACGCCTGATGTAAACATTAGTAGCTAAGAAAAAGGTTCAACTAGATAGTAAAAGCGAAAGTCTACTGAAGGATCCCTCATTTGCGATACAATTACAGGATTTTATCTTAATTTTTGACCCGATATGCCAATTAATAAATGTCTGTCAGCGATCTGATTGCAGCATAGCCGAGGGATGTGAAGAATGGTTAAAATGGCAAATTCCGACAGATAATGATGAAATGCAACAAAAGTTGAATAATCGACTGAGTAAAGTTTTAACACCATTGTGCTGACTTCGAACTTTCTACATCCTCAGTACCGGGCCAAACGATTTTTACACGATAAACAAAAAATGAAAATGGTTTTTGACTTTTTAAAACAAGAATTGAATGTGCAATGTATCATTGATGAACCGGAGTTGGATTTATATCAAAAGAATCTTGGTATTTTTGAAAAATTACAGAAGCGAAATATTATGTCACCGGAAACGTTTTGGATCACAGCTGAACCATTCTGCCCTCGTCTATCATCGCTTGCTCAGAAATTACTAAAAATTCCGGCTGCTTCAGCGCAACTTGAACGACTCTTTTCTTTCTGGGCTTTTGTTCATTCGGATTTGCGTAATCGTCTTACTGTTGACCGGTCTATGAAATTGATTGATATTTATTACACTTTAAAAATAAATGAATATTTTGATGATTATTACGATGATTTGGTAGAATCGGATTAATATCTATACGTATATTTAAATTTATAACATTTATTTCAAAAACTAAAATGCTTTTAAGTTCTATACAAAGAGACAAAGATTGTAAATCAATGTTTTTCAAAAATACATTATATTTTATTTAAAATATAGCTTGTACTATTATTTTTCCAGTCTAACAATTATTTTTTAAAATCATATAATTACTATATTAGTTAAATGCGCTTAAATTTAAATAATAAATAAACATGCTTACTTAAATTAAATAATAATTTAAAACAACCTAGCTTCCGAAGCGTGAATCTAGCTCGCGGCTGGTCAGGGTTCGGAGTAGGCGCGGAGGAAGACACAAGACTCGGTTAAAATAGAAAACGTAACAAGGTTTATTCTAATAAGTGTAAATACATGCGTGTGATCGCGGAGATCGACGCGGATATCGTAGCGGTGTTATGTACAGAGAGATCGCGGAGGTCGAAGCGAATAGCGCAGCGGAGCTATGTACAGAGATCGCGGAGTTGAAGGCGGAAATGGCGCGGATATGTACAAAGATCGCGGTGTTTGCGGACGCGGATATGGGAACGGCGGTATACAGAAATCGCGGTACGCGGATTGGCGGGCGCGCGGGCTCGCGGAATACGGTGTGCGACCGCGGTGATGGTCGGCGCGGGAGCGCAGATTCGGGCGCGGCGGTAATTGTACGCGGCGAGGAGCGCGTGTGGAAACGGTATCGAGCGGCTAAGACCCTTAGCGGATATAAAGAGGAACTCTTTATATCCTGGCGCATCGATACGTTTCGGCAGTAGGCGGCACCGGGTGGCCAAGATCCTTGGCGAGTAAGAGAGTAGCTCTCTTACCCTGGTTCACTTCGGTGTCACAGGTTTTCGTGCAGAGGATCGAGTCAACCGCCCAGATTCGTCACTTGGCGAGCCAGAGAAAACTCTCTACCTCCTGGTTGTCTCGAGTTCAGGATTGCAGGATCCGTGAGCAGCGGGGAATCGGTCGGATCGGTTGCTGGCTCACGGTGGAATCTGATTGTTAACAACAATCGTCGGTTTATATATACCCGCGGTAGGGTGTCGGCGTGGCGGGGGTATAAGCGACGGCAATCGCGAGCGCGTTCGGCGGCTTTCGGCCGTTTTCAATCACAGTCGCATGACAAAAAATTAATTGTGCGAGAGTGCGCGGATACGCGATTGATAGCACGAGAAGGACAAGCACGAGGAAAAGCAGTTCACAGAAAAATCAAAACGAATAAGTGCAATAAAATACGTATATTACAAAGTCTATATGTACAATATATACAGTGTTCGTGGGCGGCAGTGTGGTCTAGTGGTAGAGCGCCAGACTCGTAATTTGAGGAACCAGGTTCGAGTCCACTAGAGCCATGTAAACATGGAATGTTTTTCCGGCAGCTGCGCCCCTCCGTGCAAGATAGGCTCTTGTGCGGAGAAAACTGGGCTCCGTCTTTCAGAAGAGACGTTAAGAGTAGGTATAGAAGGCCGCTTCCACCCCGGGGGCAATGAGGGGGGGTGAGGGGAGGGGGGGTATCGGGTTACGCGGGGGGGTGAGGGGGAGGGGGAGGGGGCGGGGTATCGGGTTACATAGGGGTATCGGATTACGAGGGGGTGAGGGGGGAGGGGGGGTATCGGATTACATGGGGGTGAGGGGGGAGGGGGGGGTATTGGATTACGAGGGGGTGAGGGGGAGGGGGGGTTTCGGATTACGAGGGGGTGAGGGGGAGGGGGGTATCGGATTACGAGGGGGTGAGGGGGAGGGGTGGTGACCTTGGCATACCACATGTATGACTCACCGGGATGACTCATATCCGGGATGACTCACCGGGATGACTCATATCCGGGATGACTCATCGGGATAAATTTTTGCATAACGCATAACCTCTGGTTTTACCGGGATGACTCACCCGCGCCGCGGGTCCGCGCCGCGCCGCGCGGGGGGGTCCGCGCCGCGCCGCGGGTTCGCGCCGCGCCGCGCCGCGGGTCCGCGCGGGGGGGGGGGTCGGCGTCGCGCCGCGGGTCCGCGAGGGGGGGTCGGCGTCGCGCCGCGGGTCCGCGCCGCGCCGCGGGTCCGCGAGGGGGGGTCGGCGTCGCGCCGCGGGTCCGCGCGAGGGTCCGCGGTCGCACCGCGTATGTATCTAGCTTCTATCAGCATTGTAGATAGCAAATCATATATTTACACGCCGCGGGAAATCCTACCTTAGCAGGGCGGTGAATCTCTACAAACTCGCTACGCGGTTCGCGTAGACAATCAGCGCCTCGTCCACGAGGAGAGATCGGTCCCCCGTCAGGCGGAAGAGGTCTTCCCGCGCGCGGCCAGGCGCGGATATCGTGCCGAAAGACGGAAGCCGGGGCGCGGGAGGAGCGCCTTCAAACTTCTCTATAGCGTCTTCAAATTGGGGAGCATCAGGTCCCCCCAAAATTTCACTATCTTCTATGTCTTTAGGTATAAAAGGTTCGCGCGGAGACATCACAAAATCACAGAACACGTCCGAACACGCGTTCGTACACAAAAAAACTCGTAAAAAACACGTGAACCACTTTGCGCTGACTCGATGCGACTGAATTCAATGACGGTTGCAGAACGGAGAAGTCGCCAGAGAAAAAAATATAATGGGCGGTGTATAAAACTGATAGCAATACGTCTCGCATTACACCTGCGAGCGTAGACGTCCGCTGGAGCATCGACGCCTCGCTTCTATGTTATGATATGCGATATTTGATTGTAAAATTCAAGCAGCCGGAGTTTTGGCGGACGTCGTATATACGGCTCGAATAGAAATGCGCGCGAAGGAATTATAGTATGATTTATACTTAAAAACAATCTATCTACGCAGTACGTAAAAGACAAAGAAAGAAATGACGTCATCGGGACGATGATCAACCCGATAACGCGTCGAACCTGTCGGAACATGTTCGTCGCAAACAAAATTTTTCTAGAAAAAGGGGGTGTTATCGCGCGTAGACTAAACAATTTCACGCTATTTTTTACGACGCAGTACGCGAGACAAAGGAAAAGATCTTTCAAAAATCAGTTGGAGCGAGAGAGATAGCAAAGGGTATATAACGAGGGATGAAGCACGTCGAGCCGCAGTAGTGAGATTTGAGAGCTATAGATCGATCGAAAAGTAACGCGGTTTCTTCGTTATTGTATGGTTGAACATTATCATGTGCAAGTGCTCTGTAAAAGAGATTCTTTTATCGCTCAGTCGCAAAGATGTTCGTCCTGCTGTCGAGACCGTCGGACATTCGCGATTTTAGCGCCGAACAGCTGCAATTCGTGCCGAAAGCCGTTCTATTGCAAATGTGCGGCGATCACGTCTACTACGTGTGGGACAAACTTCCGGAGCATATAAAGGCGGATTTGGAGGTTCAGACCTATCGTCGCTGTGACGAACACTGGAATCAACCGTGGCAGCAAACGCACATCGACGGCCCCGCTCGATGATTAAGGATTGCGGCGAATGTCAGCGAAAATAAAAACATTAGCTTTTTCGCGACGTGAACATTTTTTAATAACAGTGAGCAAGAAGAAATGACGCTTGACAATAATCGCTCGTGGACACCGGACTATAAGAGTGATATCGATTTAATCGAAGAAAACTTTATATACTTCGGCCATTTTTTTCATGGTGACTATTTATTAGATGAAATCGCCAGTGCTTTGCGTGAAGAAGAAGAAGATCGGGGAGGAAAATCACTGGTGCAGTTTGTTCGCGATCGCGAACTCGGGATACGAGGAACCGATAAACGCATCGTTAGACAAGGAGTTGTTCTCGTGGATGACGAGTATCGTTATAACTGGATGGGTAGCCAAAATGGAAAATGTACATACAGGTGCGGAACTTGGACAAAGAATATGAAGCTCGTCTAGCTTCATTTGTGATGAAGCCCTTTCCTTTTTCAATAAACCTAAATTTAGGTCCGAGTATAAGGAGTGTCACTATTGGCAAGTGGCAATGGGAAATGTGTCAAAGTAGTGGTTGGCATGATGGTGATGAACAATATGTCTCTGCAACGCTATTATCATTCTATTGTTCTCTAAATAGATAAAACATGGATCAATTCGAGCAAACCGAACGCGATCTGTTGGAGCTGTCCGACCAAGTCGCTACCGTGGGTGAATATTTCACATGGGCGCTGCAATGCACGGAATTCGTCGAGCAGCTCGAAGAAGGTTGTCGTGCCAAACGTCCGCGGCTCTCAATCGGGCAGAGGCAAAAGTTGGTTGCCAGAATCGCGCGACTCGAGGGTGCGAAGACGCGATTGGAAAGACAATTTATCCGTAGCGGTGGTGATTATGCGAATGCCGGTAACAGTGGCGACACGCGCGCGACAGAACTCGTATGGCGAGAAATCGACGCCGCGTTCGAATCGCGGATAATGACCGGTGCGGTAATTAATACAGACCATGTAGAACCGCGGCAGTTTTTGGAAGACGCCTGCAGCGTAGTGTGCAAGCGAGTGCGAGACATTATAAAAAAACATAACTGTGTCAAAGTGAACACCGCGTTCAACGGGGAGTTTGTGGCGGGTGATAAACGTGCCAATAAGAGTTTTAATACAAATAACAAAGAACTCTGTCGTACATCGCATTTGCGCGAGTGGTACGAGCGGCACGTTATCGAGCCCACATTAGCGAAACTCGAGGAGTTCCAGGAACGCGACAGTGGGTGGGCGTTGACGCGAATCCTCAATTTGACGGTGAACGTCAACAGATACAATCCTTTGCGCGCGGGGTGTCACTTGAAATTGCCTCAAGACATTAAAACGAAGAATGCGGTAATCAATGTACTGTCTATGGACAATGCGTGTTTTGCATGGTCAGTGGTAGCCGCCTTGCATCCAGCCGAAAGACATTCAGAACGGGAATCGTCATACCCGCATTATTCAACGGTATTGAATGTACGAGACATTGAGTTTCCAATGACGTTGAGTCAAATTAAAAAGTTCGAACGGCTCAACAATATATCCGTCAATGTCTATACCATCGAGGGACAGAAGACGTCAACCGTTCTTCCAATACGGCTTACCGATCGCACGAGTGATAAACATGTGAATCTGCTGTACGTGCAGGATCCACGAGACAACAATGTTGGACATTTTGCGTGGATTAAGCATCTATCCCGCCTCGTGAGCTCACAAATTAACAAACATAGACACACAAAGTACATTTGTGATCGGTAAGTGTCTATACTTTTTTTAAATAATATATAGAATATTTTATATTTTGTATATAAAAAATTTATAATATTTGTGTTTCTTTTTTTGCAGATGTCTTCACTATTTTAGTTCGAGCGACAAGTTGCAGTCTCACACTGTGGAATGTCGAAAGGTAAACAAATGCGCCATCAGACTACCGAGCGAGGACAACAAGTGGCTGTGCTTCAAGAACCACAGCAGGAAAGAGCGACTTTCCTTCGTGGTATATGCCGATCTGGAGTGCGTGCTGCAGAAGACACAACCGGAGACGGAACACGCGTCATACGTCTATCAACATCATCGGGTATGTAGTATAGCATACTACGTACAGTGCTCGTACGACAAAACGTTATCAGCGTATCGATTTCGTCGCGATAATGACTGCGTCGCGTGGTTCGTCGAGGAACTCAAAGGATTGGCGCATCGCGTAAAGAATATCTTGTCAGACAATGTATGCATGGTAGACCTAACGCGAGACGAGTGGGAGACATTTCGCAGTGCGGCGCAATGTCACATTTGCGAAAAACCGTTCGCGCCGGATGATAATCGTGTACGCGATCATTGCCACCTGACCGGGCGTTACAGAGGTCCAGCACACTCGACGTGCAATCTGAATTATAAGGATTCTCACTTCATCCCAGTAATATTCCACAATCTGTCGGGCTATGACGCACACTTTATTATCAAGGAGATAGCTGCCGCGTTCGAAGGCTCGATCGATGTACTGCCTATAACAAAGGAAAAGTACATCTCATTCACGAAGCATGTGAAAGACACAGCGGAAAGATCAGATTCGCGCAGCGACATAAAATTAAGATTTATCGACTCGTATAAATTTCTGAGCGCGAGTCTCGCAAAATTGGCATCCTTCCTCGACAAGGATAAATTAAAAATTATACGTTCCAAATTTTCCGCGTTATCCGACGACGATTTCAAATTATTGACGCGAAAAGGTGTCTTTCCATACGAATACGTGGACAGCGTCGAAAAGCTGGAGGATACGTGTTTACCGCCGCGCGATTTATTTTACAGTTCCTTGACCGGTGAAACCGTATCCGAGAGCGATTACGCGCACGCCGCGAACGTATGGCAGCGATTCTCCGTTCAAACCCTGGGCGAATACAGCGATCTATACCTGAAAACCGATGTCTTGCTGTTGGCCGACGTGTTTGAAAATTTCCGCGACAGCTGCGTCGCGAGTTACGGACTCGATCCCGCGTACTACTACACTTTACCAGGCTTTACGTGGGATGCCATGTTGAAACATACGTGTGTCAATTTCGAACTGCTGACCGACATTGACATGGTTATGTTTATCGAACGTGGTATTCGCGGCGGCCTGAGTCAATGTTCCGGCAGATACGCGCAGGCCAACAATAAGTACATGCAGTCGTACGATTCATCGAAACCGTCATCGTATCTAATGTACTTCGATGTCAACAATTTGTACGGCTGGGCGATGTGTCAACCATTGCCCTACGCGGAGTTTCGATGGGTCGAAGACGTGTCGAATTTCGACTATAACGCGATCGCTTTGGATTCGCCTACGGGCTATATTCTCGAGGTCGACCTAGAGTATCCGCAGGATAAACACGACGCGCACACTGACCTACCGTTCTGTCCAACGCGCGATAAACCGCCCGGCAAACGACAGGACAAACTTCTCGCCACGGTGAACGATAAGGAGCGTTACGTTATTCATTATCGCAATCTACAGCAGTGCACGCGCCACGGTCTTCGCGTCACAAAAATACATCGCGTATTACAATTCGTTCAATCTGCGTGGCTCCGCGCTTACATCGAACTCAATACAGAATTTAGAACACAGGCCAAAAATAAGTTCGAAAAATATTTATATAAATTAATGAATAACGCAGTTTTCGGGAAAACGATGGAGAATGTACGCAATCACGTCGATGTAAAGTTACTGACGAAGTGGGACGGACGATACGGCGCGGAGGCAATGATCGCGCGACCGAATTTCCACAGCAGGAGCGTGTTTTCGGAAAATCTGGTAGCCGTCGAAATGCGCAAACTCGAGGTGAAATTCGACAAACCGATCTACGTCGGCATGTGCATCCTCGACTTGTCGAAGGTATGCCTATACGAATTTCACCACGAGTACATGTCTCCCCTGTACCGCGACTCGTGTAGAATCATGTATACCGACACGGACAGTTTGATTTATCATATCGAGTGCGACGACGCGTACGAGACGATGAAACATGATATAGCCAGGTTCGACACGAGTGATTACGCGGTAGATAACGCTTACGGTATACCTCTCGTGAATAAAAAAGTGCCGGGCCTGATGAAGGACGAAAACAACGGCGCGATCATGACCGAATTCGTTGGACTTAGGGCGAAAATGTATGCCTTGCGAGTCGATGGCAAAAAAGACTGTAAAAAAGCTAAAGGTGTCAAAAGCAACGTTATCGCGCGCACCATTACGTTCGACGACTACACGCGGTGTCTGAACGATGAGATCGAAATGACTCGACCGCAGTCGTGCATACGATCGAAAATGCACGAAGTGTACACTATCAGTGAGACGAAAATCGCTCTGAGTCCTTACGACGATAAGCGATATATCGTGCCGGATTCGACAGATACATTGCCTTGGGGACATTATCGCATACCTTTATATGATAAGGAACAGTGAAGATTCATGTATGTATGTATATATGTATGTATAATATGTATGTATGTATGTATGTAATGTATGCAATATATGTAATAAAATGTATGTACGTATATACATATGAATATATGTATGTAATGTACGTAGTATAACACAACATATGTATGTAACGTAATATGTAATGTAATGTAATGTAATGTAATGTAATGTAATGTAATGTAATGTAATGTAATGTAATGTAATGTAATGTACTAGTATGAATGTATGTATGTATATATGTATGTACGTATATGTATAATGGAAGGAATATTAATCACGTATATATTTTATATTTTATATTATAAAACATTTATTCAATAAAAAAATTTTTATACAATATTAATCACATATATTTTTTATATATTTTATATTATAAAACATTTATTCAATAAAAAATTTTTTATACAATATTTCCATTTATTACTTCCCTAAACATTTTATTCCTAAAGTACGGCATGTCATCGTGCGTGAACGTTATCTTCCTGCTTGCACAGAAGTATTCGGCGAACATGCAAGAGAATACACCACAATCGCTGCCGTTCGTCTGTTGCGGAATATTCTTGGCGGAATAAAATGTCCAATCACTCATATCATAAGGTTGTTTCTTTTTGTCAAGACTCTCATCTTGTAAATATAGTTTTAGCGCAGCCAGACATTTCGGATTATCACTGCCCATACTGTCGTAATAAACAATTGTTTTATCGCGGAAATCTACTATTGACATACACCAGTGCACGTTCAAATGTATTGGGATAATAATGAGATCCTGCGCAAAGATGTCCACCTTCTTGGTCCATCGCTTCAGAGACGAGTGACCGCTCGACAGAAGTTTTGGGTAAAAGAACGTGTTCATCGCATGTACTTTCGGATATTTGTTCGAAGATGTACCTCTGGCGATCAGCAGATTCATGTAAAAGTTAATCACTTCGTCGTTGAGCCAATTTAAATCGACCAGCGTGTGAAGATCCTTTTGCGTGAGCTTCAGACCGAAGCCTTCCACCACCATCTCCATACTGCGATTTTGTCAAAAACCTTTGACAAAAAATATGTCAAAAAATTATACCACAACACATTCCAATAATTTTAAATAATAATTTGCAAATTTACCAGATGAACTGTTGCACAGATGAATCGCTGCACCATAGATTGTTAACTGTTTCGATCGCTCCGCACAGATTTTAACTGTTTCGATCGCTGCACACAGATTTTAAATGTCTCAATCAATGCACAGATGTATCACCGAGGTGTTTAAGCTCTCAAATCATACTACTGTAGCTTGATGCATCCCTCGTTATATACCCTTTGCTCTCTCTCTCTCCAACTGAATCTTGAAAGATCATTTTTTATTTGTTTTGCATTTCTTCCTTTGTCTCGCGTACTGCGTCGTAAAAAAATAGTGTGAAATAGATACGTATACGCAATAACAGCCCCCTTCTTCAAGAAAAATATTTGTTTATAGCGCCACGATGAACACGAAACCCGCAATAGTAGATAACGTATTATATTAGAAAGGATATTAATAAAGATATCGTATATGTATTTCAAACATTTTATATGTATTTCAAACATTTTATATGTTGCATACGTCGTTACATATTTTTTATATATTGGATATTTTGTATTTAATATTTTTTACATAGTTTATTTTTTCATATGTTTTAAAAAAATACAATCTGTACGAATTAAATAACATTATTCTTGTGTATCCAAGAGTTGTGCGATCCATCGAATCCCAGCCATTTCACGTAAACCTCGTCGCCCTTCCTGCGCAGTACTTTCTCCACGAGATACACGTCAGGATACGTCGCGCGATGCAACTCATACTCGTAGAACGCTCCAGCGACGGATTTTCCACGATAGTCCTCGAGTAGATAGGTTACGGGATTGGTATGCTGCACTTTAACGATCTTAAACACCTCGGTGGTCCAATTCGGCGTGTAACCCTTCTCGAAAATCGTCTTGTATTTGCTGACGCGTACCGAGTCGCCCGTTTTGAACTTTGCCGGGCCCGCGATCTTTATCGCGCTGTACACCGTAGCCAAGAGTCTTTCGGCGATCGCGGGGGTAACGTCGACGGGTCGCATGCCGATCGTTCGATGCTTGCGCGCGTTGTAATCCGACACGAGTCGCGGCAAGGCGTCGACCCACTTGTAATTTCCATTGAGCGTAAACATCTTCCACATATTGTTTTTAACGTGCGATTGAATCGCTCGACGACCGATGCCTTCATCACCGAATACGTGGAATAATGATTGATGCCGTGTTTTCTCACGAGACGTTGCACGTCGGTGTTGTAAAATTCCTTCCCCATGTCGGTTTGTAGATTACTAGGGCACCTCCCGCTATCTCGAATTATCTCAGCGATAGCGTCAGCTGTCTCGCTGCCGCCTTTACCCTTGAGCGGCACGGCCCACGCGTACTTGCTCAACACATCGATGACGGTGAGTATGTAGTGGTGGCCTCCGTTGAAACGCGAGTACGGACGCATCTCGACGATATCAGCCTGCCACAGATCGTCGTATCCTCGCACTATGACGTGTCTGCGGGGAAAATTTCTTCTCGCCGGTGCGTGCAATTCGTCCACCAGCCGTCGCTTTTCGATATTTTTATCCACATCGGTCGATTTTAACGGTCTCATGTTCGGTTAACGTTTCGTTGGTTGTTCTTCGTCGTTCTTTAACTGTACGTAGCCGTTTCTGTTTATGTTCCTGCGTCGTTCGTCGCTGTGTCTGAACCGCTCAGATACGATTTCGAGCCGTTCCTGAACCGTTTGACGGCCGTCCGACAACCGTTCCTGAATCGTTCGTTGTCGTTCGTCGTCGTCAGTTAACCGTTGTTTATCATTCATCGTCGTCGTCGTCGTCGTCGACGTTCTTTAGCCGTTTGTAGCCTTTCCTGTCACCGCGTAGTTCGCACCTGTTTCTAAACCGCTCGTAATCGTTTCTGAGCTGTTTTTGAACCGTTCTTGAACCGTCCGACAACCGTTCTTGAACCGTAAGACAGCCGTCCGACAACCGTTCTCGAGTCGTTCGTTGCTGTTCGTCGCCGTCGTTAATTAACCGTTGCCTCTCTTCACTCGTCGCCGTTCGATAGTCGTTTCTGCTGAACCGTTTCTTGTCACTCATCGTCGTTCGCGAGTCGTTTCCAATCTAACGATATTCGCACGCCGAGCGTGTTTACCGCAGTCTGTAACGCTCGCACGTCCTTCTCGAACGCGGTAAGCTTCTCGTCTGACTCTTTCCGTTGATCTCGCAAACTTTTAACGCACTGATCCACGTATAGTTTGTTAACAGCGTCACCGTCAGTCTCAGGTTGCGCTACGCGACGAATCTTGCACGACCTTGCGTCAAAGTCCGTGGCGATGCGACACAGAGCGTTGTCGCGCACGAAATTTCTCACTAATCCGCTCCACCGATGGTACGAATTGGCATTCATCGCGTCTTCGCTCCGCTCGAACAATCCAATT